>NW_015387039.1:441179-455046 GCF_001527695.2 Protobothrops mucrosquamatus
TCTGGAAATAGCACATTCCTTATGGCGTGGTTTTGAAAATATTTATGTACTTTATTTTTCCCATACCACAAGAACGCATGCCAACCCAGTTGTAGATCATATCCTTCTAAGTAAAGGAGTCGTTTATTTCTCAATGTAATCCATTCTTTGAGCCAATGCAGGATGGCTGCTTGGTAATAAAGTCTCCAATCCGGAAGTCCAAAACCCCCTCTGTCTTTGGTTTCTTGTAACAGTTTGGTTTTGATTCGTGCTTTCTTCCCTTGCCATATAAATCTCAATATTGTTGCATTTAAATCATCAAATAATTTCTTGCCCAGTTTAACAGGAGCTGTTTGAAATAAGAAGAGTAGCTTGGGTAGGATGTTCATCTTCACAGTCGCTATTCTTCCTAACAATGACAGTTGGAGGTTTTTCCACTTTTCCAAATCTACTTTTATTTGTTTCAGTAGTCTTTCATAATTATCTTCTTTTAATGTTGTATATTTTGATGTTAAGTGGATACCTAAATATTTGATTTTTTTGGCTATTTGAAGATTTGTCTTTTTTGTAAATTGGGTTTTCTGTTTGTCTGTTAAGTTTTTTGTTAATACCTTAGTCTTTTCCCTATTTATTTTCAGGCCAGCCACTTCTCCAAATTTTTCTATTTTCTGCAAAAGTTTAGTGGCTGTTTCCAATGGCTCCTCCAAAATGAAAACCAGATCATCTGCAAACGCCTGTAGTTTATATTTCTGTTCTTTTATTTCCAGTCCTTTGATTTCCATATCTTGCCTAATGTTTCTAGCCAGCACTTCCAATGTAAGAATAAATAACAAGGGAGATAGTGGACATCCCTGTCTTGTGCCTTTTTTTAAATATCAAAGCCATATGTATAGTCTCCATTTAACAGTATCCTTGCTGTTTGTTTATTGTAAATTGCTTGAATTGCGTTTGTAAATTTTTTGCCAAAGTCCATTTCCGTCAACTGTTGAAACATAAATTGCCAATTTAAGTTATCAAAGGCTTTTTGTGCATCAAGAAATGTAAGTGCCATCTGTTTCCCTGGGTGGTTTTCATAATATTCCAAAACATTTAAAATGATCCTTAGGTTATTCTTTATTTGTCTTTTAGGCAAAAAGCCATTTTGGTTTGTATGAATAAATTCAGTCAAAAATTTCTTCATTCTTTCTGCCATTATTGAAGTAAAGATTTTATAATCCACATTTAATAACGATATTGGTCTATAGTTTTTGATTTGTGTAAGATCTGTATCTTCTTTAGGTATCAAGGTGATATTGGCTTCAGTCCACGAATTGGGTATTTTTATCTCTGAGAAAATTTCATTACACAATTCCTTCAATATCAGACTTACTGTATCTTGTAAAGCTACATAAAATTCGGCAGGAAGTCCATCAGGTCCCGGAGTCTTATCCTTCTTCTGCCTTTTTATTGCCTCTGTGATCTCCATCATTGTTATCTTCTCATTTAACATATGTCGCATATTCTCTGGCACCTTTGGGAGATCGGCTCTTTTTAGATAGTCCTGTATTGCCTCTTTGGAAACCACCTCCACCTTATAAAGTGTCTCATAATAGTCCTTGGTGATTTTTTTCATTACATCATTGTGACAATATACCTCGCCTTTTAAGTCTTGTAGCTTACTTATCATTCTTTTTTCTCTTTCTTTCTTCAATCTATATGCAAGCCATCTTCCCGGTTTGTTGGCATTTTCAAAAAAGTTCTGTTTAGATCGTTTAATCTGTTGTGCCATTGAATCCATCTCAGTTAAGTTTAGTTTATGTTTTATTAGTTCCATTTGTGTCTTCAGCTTCTTCTTTTGTGGATTGATTTGCAACTTGGATTCCAATTTACTAAGTTCTTCTTTCAGCCTGAACTGTACTTGTTTCTTTTCTTTATTCTTTTTAGCAGCATACGTTATAGCCAAACCTCTGAAATATGCTTTAGCCGTGTCCCACACATTTTGGAGAGAGGTTTCTTCTTTCTTATTTTAAAGAAAAATTCCATTTCTTTTATTGCTAATTGTAGGAATTCTTTTTCTTTCGATATAGATTTATTCAGCGACCATCTTAGTTTTTTCCTGATTCCTTTCCAGGTCATTTTAATTGGATTATGATCTGCCCAAATATTGGGTTCTATTTCAACCTCTTGTATTATAGTCTTCAAGTCATAGGATGTCCATATCATGTCAATTCTTGACCAAGATTTATGCCTATTTGAATAAAATGTATATTGTGGTTTTTCTGGGTTCATCTCTCTCCATATATATTGTATAAGCAATTCGTCTTTCATTTTTAAAAAAGCCTTAGGTAGGGTGTTTTCTCCTTTTCCCCCTTGTTTATAGCTTTTATAGTCCCATGTTGCATTGGCTATTGTGTTAAAGTCTCCCAGTATACAAAGATTTTGATGATTTAGATCCACTAAATCATGTAGTTGTTGATAAAATTGGTCTTGCTTCTCATTTGGTGCATATATTGCGACCATCAATATTTGTTTTTGATTCCACGTAATTTCCACCATTAATATTCTCCCCTCTTCATCAGCATAAACTTGTTTTGGATTCATATTTTCTTTTATGTAAAAGACTATGCCTCTTTTCTTTTGAAGTGCCAGGGAGAAATAAAGCTTACCCATTTTTGGTTGTTCTAAAATTCTAAAATGTTGTCTCTTAATATGTGTCTCTTGGAGACAAATTATGTCCATTTTCAACTTTTGTAGTCTAGTAAATGTTTTACTCCTTTTTGAAGGAGAGTTCAGATCATTTATATTTATTGAAAGAATTCCAACCTCCTCCATGGCTTCAGTTATATCTAGACCTCAGTCCTATAGGAGAACTTATCTGCCTCTGGTCTTTCAGTCCTATATCTTCCTCTAATTGGGTCTTTTTAGGTTCTTCCTCCTCCACTTGTTTAGACACTCCTACGGGGGTCATTTCCTCTTGTTTCTTGGGCTCGGAGTCACCTTTTTCCAGAAAGGCTCTATGGTTATTGAAAAATTCCTCTGCTTGGAATGGAGTATTCAATCTGTATCTTTTCGAGTCCCAGAAGATTAATAATCCTTCTGGGACCAACCATCTGAAATTCACTCCTTTATTGAACAATTCCTTTGTTAAAAATTGGTATTTTCTTTGGGCTTCTCTTATTCTTCTGGGGATTTGCTTGAGAACTACAAGCTCTTTTTCTTTATATTTCAGTGCCTGATCTCTTATTGCTCTCAAAGTCTCATCTCTTGTAAATCTTTTGACAAATCTTACATGGACTTCCCTGGGAACTCTGTTTCTTCTACCATAGCTTGAATTAACTCTGAAGACCTGATCTATTTCTCGGTTCATTTGAATCTTTTCCATTCCAAGTAGCTCCTCAAGTAGCTTGCTCATCAAATCTAATAAGTTCTCATCCTTCTCTTCTATGACATTTTGAAATCTTAAAAAATATGCTGCTCTTTCCATCTCCATCACAGCCATGCTATTTTCCAGTTACGCGTTAGCTTGCGCCAGTCTCTGATTCTCATCTTGCAAAGATTCTAATTTCTGGTCAACTTCCACTGACTTGTCTTCTATTTTTTTGCATTCTTTGTTGGTTGTCTGTAATCGCCTGTTGGAAGGTTTCCATTTTTTGGTTCATTTTAGCAAGATCCTTTTTCAAATCTTCATAGTTTTTGTCCAGGTCCTTTTTCATTTCTATTTTCAGGTCATCTATGTTTTTAGTTGTAGATGCCGCCTGAGCTGCAATTGCTTGCAATATCGCTTGGGTGTCTTTTTGTTGAGATTCCACTTTTTCTTTTGTAAGAATGTAGTAATTGATTTTTGAGGAACTAGACTCGCCGAGGTTGAAGCAGGGGCAGAAGATCCCTTTCTCCCCTCTTTAGCCAAATTTAAGGCACTCATCTTCTAATTGTTGTATTATATTATAATCCACCAGGTGGCCTGATGGCCAATTGTAATCCAATGTGGGGGGGTAGAGGAAGACCCCCCAAAATCCAAGAAAGGCAAAAAAATTGATGATAATAAAAAAAAACTGGAATGGGGGCAAGAATGCTCCCACAAAAAAATATCCACAAAAAACAAGGAAGAATCCAAAAAAAAGGGAGAAAAAAGCTAAAAACAGAGAAAAAATAAAAAGAGAAAGAGAAAAAAGGAAGTAAGCCAAAAAAGAGAAGGAAAAAAACCCAAAAATAAAAGAGAACTATAATAAAAAAATATCCAATTTGTAATCCAACTGATTCTATTCAGCAGCAAGGAGGGAAGCAAAGAAGGAGCAAAATTTCTTAATGTTCAATTCTTCATAAGATAGGGGCTATGCAGCCAAAACTAGCCAAAAAGACCAAACAGAGAAAAAAATCTCCTTGAATAACTTGTAAAAGCAGATAGGAATGTCTGGGTGTTCAGTCAAATGTCTGAGCATTGAGCCAAGTTCTCAGATTGAATAAACAACAGCTGCTGAAGAACAAAGGAAAAAAGTTTCAATGTAGCCACAAGGGAAACAATGTATTCTTCCCAGGTGGTTAAACAGGAAGAGAAAAAAAATGGTATTCAGAGTGGAGGAAAAAAAGTTTCTAAAGTTTTAAAATCAAAAATATAGCTAGGGTGGCTTTCCCCAATTAAAAATATTTTTTAAAAAGCTAATAAATTTCCCCAATTTCTATTAGCACTTAAAAATACTTTGATATAGTCAGAATTAATTTGTTCCTCTTTATAGTAAGATATAGCTTGAACCGCTGCTTATGCGGGAGGGGAGAAAAAAACTCCTCCTTCCTCCCTTCAGACTTCCCGCTCCAAATAAAGACAGGCTGTTTCAAATAAAAGTCCACTTTCCAGAGAAAAAGGGAGCATAGTCTCACCCGGCTCAGCTACTTGCTGTAAAATTCAGCTGTTCTCCATCTCCGATGATCAGCTGTTAATAGGGGATCACATAAATGTGGTCTACCTTTCTTCCGTTGATTCTAGGGGCTGCTTTGAGTTTGGCAAGCCGGCTACTGGCGAGCCGCATTCCTCAAAGATTCACCCTTTGGTGGCCACCTCTCTGGGGTGGCATTTGGCCCAAATGGACCCACCAACAGAAGAATATCGGACCCAGGGAATGGAGAGTCATTCCCCTGGGTCTAAACTCAGCGACGTCACTGGAAATCCTCATTGTTGTGAGCATTTCTGTTGAGGATTGGCAGCGAGGGTGGGGTGGGAGGTGTTTGGTTTTTATTTCCCCCCTCTGCTGGGTGGTTGCAGCAGGTTTTGGTCACTTCACATGACTCTGGAACACTGTGACTGTCATAAATATGAATCAGTTGCCAAGCATCTGAATGTAGTTTGATTATGTTTCAGTGGGGTTTTTTGTATGGGTGTGTTTTTAGAACAGGCCTGTTATTTAATTCGATTTTAGAACAGAAACTATTTATTTATTATCGTGGTTTTTAGTATCGCCTGTTCACCGCCCTGAGTCCCGTAAGGGAGATAGGGCGGTATATAAATTTAATAAATAAATAAATAAATAATAAACAAGACCCTAGAATGCTGCATCAGTGCTTCTTCTGGGCTCAGCCAGGATCAGTGCTGCTTTCCAGCTGATTGGTGCTTCTTTAGGGCTCAGCAGAAGCCCCAGCATCAGGCCGAGCTCCAGCTGGAGCCCGGAACTGATCCTGGTGCTTCCACTGAGCCCTGACAGCCCTGCAGCTCCAGCCATCTCTCGCTCAGGCTTGTGCGGTGCTGCCACCGGTTCAGCTCATTCCTCTCCCCCACTACCACTTTTCTAGGATGGTCACGTACCAGCTGCCAAGTGCCAATGTACCACAGGTGGTACCAGTACCAGTGGTTGAAAAGCCCTGGACTAGATGACCTCCATCATCTTCATCTTCATCACCATCACCATCATCATCATCATCATCATCATCATCATCATCATCATCATCATCATTATTATTATTATTATTATTATTATTATTATTATTATTATTATTATTATTAAAAGGGGCATTGGAAGAATATCTGAAGGACAGTGAAGTAGATGCACTGAAGCTAGTACACCATGAAGTCTTACTGAATACCAATGAGACCCAATTGTCTTATAAGAAAGACCAAATGAAGAATAGAAAAGGGACATGGCAAGGCAAAATATTACAATGCCAGTAAACAAAATCTAGCAGATAAAGCAGATAATAACAGGACCTGGAAGTAGCTAAGAGCAGGAAAGTTGAAGAAAGAGACAGAGAGACTAATTCTTGGTTGCACAAAACCAAGTTTTAAGAGCAAAGCATACAGAGCCAGAATTGAGAAGTTAGCAACAGACAGCAATTGCCACTGCAAAGAGCTAAAGAAACAGTGACCCACCAACTGCTGCAAAAAAATTGCATACACTTATTACAAATAGCATGAAAAAATAGTAACAACTATGTGTTGGAATATCTACAAGAATCTTGTGGAAATTGGTGGGATCACAAAATAGACAAAGTAACAGAAAATGGAAAAACTAAAGTGTCCTTAAACTTTAGAATTCAGAAACGTAAGCACCTGCCATAATTGTTGATAAGAAAGACAGAAAAATCTGGATAGTGAACATTGCAGTACCTAAAGACAGCAGAAGGAGATGGACAATCCAGAAATGTAAAATATAAATAAAATAAAAACCTGAGAATATCACAAAACACAAAGATCTACGAATAGAACTAGAAAGACTATGGCAAGAAAAAACAAAGACAGTACCAATATAATAGGCACCAAACCACCTGCAAACAGTACCACTTGAACACCATTAGCACTGATAAAACCATCATCAATCAATTTCAAAAGGCAGCTTCACTTGGGACAGCTTACATCCTACAGGCAAGGTGAGGCAGGGGCTGGGGCAGCTGCTGCCTGACACCATCAGCCCCCCCCCACAGAGGCCAGCGAGCGCATGGGAGTCGACGGTGTCTATCAGCACCCACAGATTGCCGGCCCCTTGACTGGCACACTCTGGGGCTCCGCAGCTCGCTGCCAGCAGTTCAGAGAAGCTGCCTCTGAGCCGGCTGGCCTGCCAACAGCTGAGCAGGCGATGCAGTGGGTCATGCCTGGGAAAAGGAGAGCATGCGAGGCCAGGAGGGATGGGACGGAGGGAGGAAAACCAGCCATGCTGGGATGCATCCGGCCACATGGGACCTTGATAAGTTAGCGGGCAGCTGGTTGAAGAGGGACAATTGCCATCTCTGAGGCATGGCACGCATGCCCACAGAGAGGGCTCTGAGTGCCGCCTCTGGCACATGTGCCATAGGTTTGCCACCACTGCCACTGTGCTAGGTGCAAACTAAGCTGGAAATTACTCATAGCAATTTTTCCAACAATGGTATTGTCCCCAAGGCACTTTTAAAAATATGAGTCATGCCGAATTTATATAGAGTATGGAGGAAAACTCTAGAGATCCAGCCCAATATGCAACTCCATTACCATGATAGGGGTGGGGGATTAAAGCTAAAGTGATAGATTATGCTTAACAATATTTCTGAAACCTTATTTTCAGATCTTGTGAAAAGTCATTGTTCAGATATTGCTCAGGTTATTCAGAATCAGTGCAAAAATTCATGACCCAGCAAATCTGTAGAAGAGAGAGAATATGCTTGTGTAATTAAACTAGGGCTTGTCCTTTGAGAGACAGATTTGTGCTTCCCTCAGTGATTTGCTTCTAGAAATATACATAAGTCCACTGATTGGGCTTGATAGGCTGTTTTATTTCAAAACAGGCATTGTGCATGACAGAATTTGTATCACTGAGCAGAAGCAGTACAGTATTCCACTCCTATGATCCCAAAGAGGATGCTACTCTGCCCTTTTGCTCCAAAGAAGCACTTAACTTGATTTGCTTATGAAATGAAGCACCTTTCCAAAGATCTGCACAGCTCTATCACTTATGTATTGCCCCCAAAGCAAGACTGTGCACGGTTTTTATATGTGCCACTTGATATGTATAGAAATTATCCAGATTCTATTGATGAATTAAATTGCATTGTTTTCCATTTTATCCTGCACTTGCAGATAAGGGGGGAGGGGGAAAATGGAAAACACAAAACAACAAAAACACGATTAAGCAAAGTAAGACTATTTTTGTTTGTATTCAGGATTTTTACACCAGCCAATTCTGAAGAATTGACCCAGTTTCATACCTATCAGTATAATCCAAACAAGGACAATGAAAAGATTGCTTCTTTCTTGAAAATACATTCATCCTAAAGCATTGTTAAATCCAAGAGGCATAAATTTTCAGTTTTACTGGTGATTTATGAAAATAGGGGTAACATCAAGATTCTATAGACAGAAACATTTGTATTCTTTTCAATGAAGTGGAGGGAGGGAAAGAGGAATTGTTATTTTCTATGTAATTAATATTGAGACAGCCATAAAAAAATGGTGCATAACTTGTGTTCTTTTTTTTTTTTTAACTTTTGACATATTCTTGTTTTTGTTGCTTGTTTAAGAAAGCAAGGACTTAAATGAGACTTAAATGCTCAGTGGATTTTCCAGTCAGTTTTTAAACTGAATATTAGTTCCCAGGGCTATGTAGCTCAGATTTAAATTTCATTTATAATCTACACAAGAGCAGTAAAGGAGAAACATATACCATTATTATTACTGAAATAATTACTTAACAGGCTGAATTCAGAGAATCTTGCTGCTGTTCCCCTTGTCTTTTTAAAATGCTTAAAGTTTACAGTAATTGTGCTTTTCCCCACCTGAGGTTTCTCTGAAGATTTGTCAGATTTCCTTAAATTTATGCCATAATGCACTTTATTTATAATATCTAGAAACCAACAACCCCCCCAAGAGTCCATTTTAAAAAGAATGTTTTTATTGTTGCATCTTTTGATGTGCTATTGCTTTTACACACTCTGAAATTGCCAGCTATTTGTTATTGTCAGTAGTAAATGCTTGGTCAGAACAGCATATGTTGAGAACTTGATAAATTGGTCTTACATTGCTACTGCATGTGCTCATGGATAGTTGTGGTAAAAACAATTGCTTTTTATTCTGTTCCAACCATAATCAAAGCAAGCAAAATGTTTTGAGGGGGAGGAAACCAAAATCAAAACGGTCTGAAGAGTCCATTTACTTGGGATTTAATTTAGCAAATAATTTCATATTAAACTGAGAAGTTTTTTTCTTTCACTATGACACAATCAACTTGCACACACTAAGTATCTCATCTAGGGAGATCAAAAATAATCTTTTTAATGATCTATAATGTTTTATACATTTTGCTTCTGATTTTGAAGATACAAACTTTCTATTAGATGCTTTCCCCAAATTATACATTAGGACCATTTCTCTAAAACAATTTTTCATTACTTTGTTTCATCAAAATCTGTTAGCAGGTCTGGAGTGAAAGTTTAAAAAGAAGCTTATAAACTAAGGGTATTTGCCAATGATTTGGTTCTAATTCTGAAGAGGAGGGATACATTTATTAATGGAAGACCTAAGAAAATTTTGTGTATTGACTGGATTTAAAATTAATAAGGAAGAAATAAAAATACTGACAAAGAATATGAAGTGTCTATGGAGATTCTCAGTCATCCAGGTCATGGTTGTCCCAAAGGTGCCTTTTCAAAAAGCAACTGGACTTCGTTTTTCCTTGAAGATGTTTTGCTTCTCATCCAAGAAGTTTCAGTCAGACCTATGGGACAAAGACTATGAAGATGGAAAACCAAAATGAATTTTCCCAGAATTTTTTTTTTCAGATTGAGAAATAATTAAATATTTGGGTATCATTTTAACTGTATGAATTGTATTTTATTTCAAAATAATTATTTAAAGTATGTATAAACTTTTTGTTGAGATTTAAAATGGAGGAAGACAAGTTAAAGATTGTATGGTAAAATGGCCAAGAATTTTGGTTATAATACTCAAATGGATCAATGGGAGAGAATGAGATTAAAGGTTTGAAATTCATATTGTCTTATAATTTAAAGCATTTTAAAATGATGTACCATTGATATATGATACCAGAATAATTGTCTAAAGTAGATAAAAGTACGTCTCAATCACTGTTGAAAATGTGAAAAACATGAAAGGACATTTTATCATACATAGTGGACTGTGGAAAAGTGAAAAAATATTGGATATAAATACAGACAGTGTGAAAATTAACATTCATATGAACCCAGAACTTTTCTTTTTAGGTCTTATGGACACTCAGCTGGTTTCATATATCATAACTGCAGCAAGGTTATTATATGTGCAAAGATAGAAAACTGTAGAAATACAATAATGGAGGAATGGATTGTGAAGATAGCTGAGTTTGCAGAAATGGCTGAATTGACTTGTTTGATTGTTTCTATAAAACAATTAGTTTTATAAAAAACTAGAAACCCCTTATACAGTTTTGCTGAAAATGGGTAAAAATGAATTGCTGGTTTTGGGATTTATTGATTGAAAAGTTTTGTTTATAAGAAGGAGGAATCTATGATATCCAATATGGGAGAGGGGAGATGATCACTGCTATGTTTTTAACCGCGGGAAAGAAGACTGGAAGTCAATTCTTTAGATGTCTTTCTTTTTCTTTATTCTTTACTTTTTTCTTTTACCCTTTTATAATCTTCTCTTTCTTTATCTTCTCTTCTATGTTCCTGTAGTTTTTAAAATCTTTGTAAAATCTTTTAGTAAAAATTACTTTAAAAGCAAAAATTACAAGCATTCTTTTTCTGATATTATTCAGTATGTATTTTTTGAGATCTGTATTTACAGTTAATGATAACCTGTAATATGACTTGGTTTTAGCTATCTGATGTTGACTTGATATTTTGTGCAGCAAACCATGGTTAAAGATCTTGGTTATGTGTAAGGTAGGCTTACTAAATTGAAAATGTTCCCTTTGTAAAGTAGTAAAGTACTGCTGTGAATTTAAAGCATTATTGTTTCTTTGCTTTAAAAGATGCACAATTCACTTTTAGAAGGAATTAGCACTGGTGAATTTGCATTAAAGTTTTGTTGATACTGAAGTTTTGAAAATTAATTTGAAATAAAATATTTTTCAGTTGTTATTTTATTGAATACTAGCTGTACCTGGCCATGCGTTGCTGTGGCTCAGTCTGGTTAATGTTGCTGTAGCATGTGTTGCTTTTACGTCCAACAGATGGTGCTGTTTTTTAAAAAAAGCATGTTTTACTTGTCACAGGTAACATCTACATAATAGTAGGTACATAGAAACACACGTGTATTCGAATGCAACATTGTGTCAAAATTTCAAAGCAATCGGTGAAGAACTTTCGGAGATTTAAGATTTTGAACAAACAAACATTTACATTTTTATTTATATAGATAAGTATTTTTAAAGTTACTAGGAGATATATTTATCAGTTGAAATTGTATCATACACATTTGTAATGAAAACTTTAAAGTTATTTCTAATTAGGTAAGCACTGGATTGCAGTGCTAGTCTTTCCTTTGCCCATTAGCTAAAGCCCCCTTCGATAAATTATCAGTGACAAATCACTTCTTTATTCTCCACCCACCCCGGCAGTGAGACAAAACATTGCAATGCCCATATGTAGAGAGTGTGGTGGAGCGCAAGAGTCTAGCAGAATCATTCTGTGAAATCAACCAGTTATATAAGGTATTTGCCACTGTAATCCATAAGGCTGATCTCATCAAAAACAGCAGAATGTATCATAGCAAAGTTATAATTTCTTGTAGAAATAAATTCCATGTAATCAATGCATTGTGGGAGAACTTTAATGTCAGTTTGTAATTGTCTCACCCAACTAAGTGTATCACACTCAAACGGAATACAGTCGAGGTGAATGCAGCAGGGATTGCTTTCATTGGTCTCCCTGCCACACCTCAGGGATATTGAGCAAGGATTTAAAAAAGGGAAAATGTATCCCATTTTTGCTAACAAAAGACAAAACACACACTAGTGTAGTTTAAGCTTAGGAAATGATCATCTATCTACTGAGACTTAGGTCAATCCCCAAGAAAGAAACTGGCACCTAACTATTTAAAGTAGTATTTATACTAAGACACTAAATCTGTCTTAATTTTGTCCTTTGAGTACAAAATTGTGTGTATGATTGACTGATTCTTTTCTTCCTGAATCCTGGAAGATTTTACTTCATCCTGGAACAGGCTTCCTTCTTTATTTGCACAAAGTCACACTGTTTTTTTCTCTGGAATACTCAATGACAAAAACCTCTAGCAGACCTCTAGCTAATCTCAAATGGGGAGAGGAGTTATGTTTGCACTGAAATTCAGCCCTATGTTCCTTCCTAACTAGAGACAGAGATATCAGGTTACAGTCTGTTGTATGCATTCTGATCAAATTAAGTCCTCTAGAGGTTTACCTGGTTAGAGGTAATAATTATAGAAGCTACATGCTAGCAGATGGCAATGTTTTCTCTAATCTCTACTTTGGTCAGCTGATATCCTGCTTCTGGTTCAACTAATTGTCCCCAAAGGTGCTGAAATACAATGGAATTGTAGCTATAAAATCATGGCTACCAATTGAATTGTAGCTGATTTCTTTTTCAAACTCTCTCTCTCTCTCCCTCCCTCCCTCCCTCCCTCCTTCCCTCTCTCCCTCTCTCTATCTGATCTTTTTCACTCAAAAGGAACATTAGATTGTTCACCAAACTTTGCAGAAGCTATGGCTTCCATAGGTCCATGTACATTTTTCTGTAGCAGGATGAATTACCCTGATGGACATGGGATGATATACAATGATGTAAGTTTTTTTTTCTTGCCAGTACCAGGCAAACTGTCTCAAAGACATTTATAATGTTCTTGACTAATTAAGGTATCCTACAGCAGACATAACTGCCTTTTGAAGCAAATATATAAATTGAGGAGTTTGATGGTAGGTTTTGGACATTGCTGATATTACATGTGTGCTGTGCAATTGATCTACGACACACTTAGGTCCTTGTCATCCTCCATCTTAGATATCTACTTCTGGGTCGACCTACTTTTTCTTACTAGATACCTCGTCTGACTAACCACCTCTTTTGATGTCGTAAACCTATAGTTCCTCCTATTGAACTCGTTCCACGACCCTTATCTTTATTATTTTTTGTCTTTTCCCCGTAATAGAATGGACTTGTGCTTTTCTCAGCATGATGATGGAGAATCCACGAATGAGTTTACTTCATCCTCCTGCCCAATGAGACTAAGTCTGACAAGTTGCCATGCCTCCTGCTGGGCTAGAGCCTGACCCAGTTACGACAAAGGTGAAGCAACAGACGATAGTCCGACGTGTTGGCTCCTCTTACCCCCGACACAGGTGCTGACGGACACTAAAGGGGGTGGGGGTGGATTCTCCATCATCATGCTGAGAAAAGGCATTCAGGTAAGACAACACCCCTTCTCCAGCATGAGGATGGAGAATCCACGAATGGGACATACCAAAGCTACCCTGTCCCTATGGGAGGGAATTAGTCAGGGCCTGTGTCCCACTCTATGATACCACTTGTTGTAGCACCTGCTGGCCAAATGAGGCTTGTGTTGTCCAAGCTGCTGAGGTTGCTGCGCTGTGGGTGGAATGAGCCATGATGCGGCCGGGCACAGGTAAGGAATGTGACCGGTAAGCCTTTGCAATGCAAGCTTTGATCCACCACATGCTTACTGGATCCGTGCCCCTCCTGGCTGGTACTGGCTGCCCGGGAGGGGACACGAGCCTGGCTCCAGGGAATTATAAACGCTTCTTTGGGGGAGGGTGTCTTCCCCATGGCCTTGAAAGAGGTGGTGGTGAGGCCCCTCCTTAAGAAGCCTTCCCTGGACCCAGATGTATTAGCTAACTATCGTCCGGTCTCCAACCTTCGCTTTGTGGCGAAGGTTGTTGAGAGTGTGGTTGCGCAGCAGTTCCCCCGACACCTGGAGGAAACAGTCTATCTAGACCCGCTCCAGTCGGGCTTCAGACCGGGATAC
>NW_015387039.1:455749-485644 GCF_001527695.2 Protobothrops mucrosquamatus
AGATGCTGTGTGAATCCAGGAACAGTAGGAGGTAGAATCTATAGATGAAGACCCAGCTGGATGAAAAAGAATGATCTATGGAGCAGACTGATTGGTGGAGAAAACTACAGCATTTGGATATCAAGGAGGATAACTTGAGCAAGGTGCTGGGAATAGAAATAATAAAAAACAGAAAAGGGGCATTATCTTACCTGAACACTTTTTCTCAGCATGATGATGGAGAATCCACGAATGAGTTTACTTCATCCTCCTGCCCAATGAGACTAAGTCTGACAAGTTGCCATGCCTCCTGCTGGGCTAGAGCCTGACCCAGTTACGACAAAGGTGAAGCAACAGACGATAGTCCGACGTGTTGGCTCCTCTTACCCCCGACACAGGTGCTGACGGACACTAAAGGGGGTGGGGGTGGATTCTCCATGATCATGCTGAGAAAAGGCATTCAGGTAAGACAACATCCCTTCTCCAGCATGAGGATGGAGAATCCACGAATGGGACATACCAAAGCTACCCTGTCCCTATGGGAGGGAATTAGTCAGGGCCTGTGTCCCACTCTATGATACCACTTGTTGTAGCACCTGCCGGCCAAATGAGGCTTGTGTTGTCCAAGCTGCTGAGGTTGCTGCGCTGTGGGTGGAATGAGCCATGATGCGGCCGGGCACAGGTAAGGAATGTGACCGGTAAGCCTTTGCAATGCAAGCTTTGATCCACCTGCCTATGGTTGAAGAAGATACCTTCTGTCCCATGGAAGCTGGTTGAAAGCAGATAAACAGCGCCTCTGACTTGCAAAAGGTGGACGTCCATTTGATGTATTGTCATAGTGCCCTGCGTATGTCCCAAGCCATGGGATGGGATGGGGCAAAAGTCAGGAAGTATCACCTCCTGGGACCTGTGGTACAAGGTGTTAACTTTGGGAACAAATGACGGATCTAAGCGAAGGATCACCCTGTCCTTGTGAAAGGTGAATAGATCCTCTCTGACTGAGAGAGCTGCCAGTTCTGATATGCACCTGGCCAAGGTGACGGCTACCAGGAAGGCAACTTTCATGGATAATAGTCAGAACGTACATGTCCTGATAGGCTCAAACGGAGGTGAGGTGAGGGCCCGTAAAACCTGTGACAGGTCCCAAGAGGGGTATCAATGAACCACAGGTGGTCTGGTGTTGGTTGCCCCTTTGATGAAGGAATGTACCATGCGGTGCTGAGCTAAAGGGGCCAAATTGTCACATTGCAGTACCGTCAACAGAGCCGCAACTTGTCTGCAGATGGTATTGGGCGATAAGCCCTTATCGAGTCCCTCCACCAAATATTCTAAGATTATCGGGATGGTGAGGGGTGAAAGATCTAATTGTTTTCTGGCACACCAGAGACTAAAGTTTCTCCACGTGGCATCATAAATCCTATTCGTAGAGGGGCGCCTAGAAGCCTGAATCATGGAAATGACCCTCGTTGAATAGGATTCTCGGGTTAGAAGTTGCCGCTCAAGTGCCAGGTGGCTAACTGGAGCCACTGGGGTTCTGGATGCTGCAGGGCTCCCTGACTGAGGGCAATGTGGTCTGGAGGGATTCTCCACGGGGGGGAGATGGAAAGGCCGACTAGGTCGGCAAACCATGGACATCTTGGCCAGTGTGGGGCAATTAGTATGACCTCTGCCTGTTTCTGGAGAACCTTGTGGATGACCGCTGGGATCAGAGGAAGAGGGGGGAAAGCGTATAGCAGTTCTCTGGGCCATGGGCTGCAGAGTGCGTCCACTCTCTCTGCCCCTGGAGAAGGGAACCAGGAGAAAAACCTTGGAAGCTGAGCATTCAGCAGCAAGGCGAACAGGTCTAGTATCGGTGGTCCGAACCTGTCCGAGATCTCCCTGAACAGGGACGGATCCAGGCGCTACTCAGAGAGGTCCACCGTTGACCTGCTTAAGGAGTCCGCCTGCTGGTTTGCCTCTCCCGAGATGTGTTCTGCCTTGAGAGAGAAGAGGTTGGCCTCTGCCCAAGAACCCAACAACTGAGCCTCGGTCATTAGGGATCTGGACCGGGTACCCCCCTGACGGTTCACATGGTCTTTGACTGCTACATTGTCCGTAAGGACCAGGACGTGTTGTCCCACCACACTGTTCTTGAAGTGGCGTAGGGCGAGATATATGGCCCTGAGCTCCAACCAGTTTATGTTGTGCTTCAGGTCCGGTCGGGACCACCGGCCCTGAGCCAACTGTGATTGAAGGTGAGCTCCCCAGCCGAAGAGACTGGCATCGGTAGTCAGAGTGAGCTGGGTGGGTTCCTTGAATAATGAGCCTCTGGCTACCACTGGGGATGTCCACCAGCGAAGGGAATTCAGAGTCTGAAGTGGGACTTTGACTTTCTGGTTGGAGGAGCTGGTGCCGAATCTCTGGAATGGGAGCAGAAACCATTGCAGGTCCCTGGAGTGCAACCTGGCCCATGGGACTATGGACATGCAAGAGACCATCTTCCCTAGCAATTGGGAAAGGGTGGCCAGGGAAACAATACATTTCTTTTGTACTTGAAGCACTAGGGAGCAGATGCTGTCTTGGCACTCCTGTGATAGGTAGAACCATGCACTGTCTCATGTCTATAATCGTGCCCATGTGCAGAAGATGAGTGGATGGTACTATCTGGCTCTTCAGGAAGTTTACTGAGAACCTGTGGTCCTGGGGACCCCGATGGATAAGGTCAGATTTGCTTGAGCCCCCTGGATGGAGGTGGACTGGATGAGGATATCGTCCAGGTAGCATTGGATCCATATCGGGACTAATCTCAGGTGGGCTGCCAGAGCTGCCAAGATCTTGGTGAAAACTCTCGGAGCAGATGAAAGGCCGAATGGAAGGGCCCTGTACTGGTAATGATGACTTGCATAGCAAAACCTGAGGAACCTGCGATGGTCAGGATGGATGGGAATGTGCAAGTACACCTCTGTGAGGTCGATGGATTTCAGGAAGTCGTCCCACCTGATGAGTGGCCAGAATAGATTGGAGCGCGTGCATTTTGAATTTTTTGTACATTAAATGGGAATTTAGCTCCTTGAGATTGAGAATCGCTCTCCATCCCCCTGAGGCCTTTGGCACCATGAAGAGGATGGAGTAGAAGCCTTTTCCTGTCTGTCCAGTAGGCACTGGTTCTATGGCCCTGATGTCTAAGAGATGACGAATGGCCTCATGCATGAGTCTCTTTTTGGCTGGATTCCGTGGAGTTGGACAAGAAATAAAGTGACCCGGGGGTCTGGACAGGAATTTCAGGGAGAGACCACCTATGATGGTGTTGAGCACCCAATAGTCTGTAGTGATGGCCTCCCATTGGTGAATAAAGAGGGAAAGTCTGCCATCTATGGGGACTTCCTCTCTGCAGTCACTTATTCCTCCTGAAGGGGCAGCAGCCAGTCCCTCGAAAGGGCCGCTTGGATTGAAACTGTTGCCTAGGTCTGGGACTGGAACGCTCCGATTGACAGTCGGGTCTGGGAGGAAAGGGTCAGGAAAGCGGACCCCATTCCGAGCCAGTACCCATACAAAATGGCTGTCTGCGATAGTACGGGACGGAGCGTCTATCCGCTCGCCTGTTAAGATGGGACATGACTCTGTGCTTGTCCTGGTTCTCCACCAGATAGGGATTGAGGGACTCACTGAATTGACTGCCAGTGTAAGGGGCGGTGGCCTAGCACCATTTTGATTTCAGGTCTGCTCGCCACTGTTTAAGCCACAACAGTCTGCGGGCAGCAATGTTGGAGGCTATGGCTCGGGATGAGAATCTAGCTGCATGTAACGATGCATCTGCCATGTACTCTGATGTCACCAGTAACTTACCCAGGTTCTGGTGGGTGCATACCTGATCCTGGGGAATCATGGCCTGGAGCTCTCGAAGCCATATAATGGACGTCCTAGCGAAAAAGGAGGTGGAGATCAATGCCTTCACCGACCACGCCGAGGCTTGGTGAAACCTGCGAAGAGAGAACTCTGATTTCCTGTCCTCTGCTTTCAAGGTCTCAGCCATGTCTCCTGATATGGTGGAGGAGGAAACCAGAGGCGCCAGGGCTTCATCCACCACCAGGACCTCTAGAA
Organism: Protobothrops mucrosquamatus; assembly: GCF_001527695.2. NCBI lineage: Eukaryota > Metazoa > Chordata > Lepidosauria > Squamata > Viperidae > Protobothrops > Protobothrops mucrosquamatus. Next base: position 459,809 of record NW_015387039.1, read on the forward strand.
GTTCAGACAAGGAGGGGGCAACATTAAACAACTTCCTGTCTGTTCCTCCCAGTGTGGGAGGGGTTCCCAGGGCTCCCCATTGCTTTTTAATGGTATTAATAAAGAAGGGAGGACAAGGAATATGCCTCTGGGTTACAGTACACTCAGAAAACAATGGGTTTGGGGCCTGGCTGGTGGAGCTGCGTTATCTTCCATCACGCCAAGGATCCCTCAGTGGTGATCTGAGGAAGATCTCAACTATGGGAGCAGAGCACTGGGTGTGGTGGAAGCCCCAGATACTGGCAAAGCCAGTAATTGCTCAGAACAATGGTGGTCGCTGGACCAAGGATTGGCCTCATGTGCACCAAAAAAGCTCCTGATGGCTGTCAAGACTGAAATTACCCTAAATGCCCGGTAGTAGGGCAGGTGGTGGCGGCCAAAACCACAGATTGGCAAGTGCCGGCTCACCTGCAGTTTGAAAGGCAGCAAGTCTCTGAGCGAAGAGGTGCCACAGGCAGGCTGGCACAATCTGAGGAGAGATTTGGGAAATAATCCGTTGGAGCCTTGGTGTTCTAGGACAAGGCAAAAAAATGGTCTGAGACTGCAATGGTAGGCCTCTGGGATGAGTCTTTATGGAAGAGGCCTGTAGCAGTTTAGAGTCCCTAAGCTATGAGGGGATCAACGGAAAAACAAAATGGCATCCGCTGATGAGGCCAATTGGGGACGGCCCTGGCTGTAGAGGATGCGGTGACAGTTGGTGCTTGAGCAACAACTGAGACCACGAGGCTTGAGAAGCCCAGCTCAGAACTGTAAGTAGGTCAGAGAGGGGATCCTCCGAGAGGACTACTCCAAACGGAGCTGGAAACTATCATCGCGGCATTCAAAATGGTGGCCATGACGATCCCGTCAGAATTTCAGGGCCATGGGTAAGGCCTGGGCCAGGCGAAAAGCGTCCTGGAGAGCAGGGCGGGGGGGCGGCTGATAGCTCCGTCAATAGAAGCCGAAGCAGACACGCTCGAAAACTTCCAGCGTCTGAGGCTTCAGCAGAGCTGCAAACAGTCAGCAGCGCCCCATGGAGCCTGCCGCTCGGCAATGCTGCGGGAGGCCTGTCGGAGGCTTCCTGAGGCTCGATTGACTAGCTAATCAAGAGAAGATGATCGGAAAAATGATCCTGAGATGACAGCTGTGTCTGAATGTCAAGGTGAGGAGAAAGGATCAGTTGGGGAAACTAAGGTGAGCGGATTGAAGAATCCACAGATGGATAATACAACCTGCTAAATCTGCCAGAGCCAACAATAAAACGTCCTGTTGGGCTAGAGACTAAGTGGTAACTGGGTCAGGCTCTAGCCCAGCAGGAGGTGTGGCAACTTGTCAGACTTAGTCTCATTGGGCAGGAGGATGAAGTAAACCCATTCGTGGATTCTCCATCCTCATGCTGGAGAATAATTATTTTTCCCTCTTTCCATTATTCCCTTTAGACTAAAAATAAGCCTAAGAAGTGAAAGTACTAAAGCTTTTTAATAGTGAGCACGTTCAAAGTTGTGATAAAAAATACTTGTCTACTGAAAGGAAAAGTTTCATACACCATAAAAAGGTCCATAAATAACTCTGTTTATAGAAATGCATATATAGTTTCTTAAGTACGCATTCTTTTCCTAAAGCCCTATAACAAATCTCTTCTGCTATGTTGCGTCACCAAGACAGGAACAGAGATGTTTTTGTGAGACTAAGAATGCATGTCAGGAGTCAATAGTATATTATTCCAACAGGTTACCCAAGGTGTGAAGGCCATCTGAGCTAACCAGCAAGTAAACACCTATATTGTGCAGCAGCAATATAGGAAGATGCTGGAGGTGGATGCCTGCCTTATTGACAATGGCAGAGATATCATTTCATACTGTGTGGGAGAAGCCAGTGGTAAAACCCTGCATTTTACCAATAAAACTACATGGATAGATAATATAAAGCTATTGACAATATAGTGTCAATGATGGTGCTCAAAGTCAAATGGCATTCAATATGATTGAAGAAGAATTGATAATCTTTGAAATTATTAATGGTATTTATGACATAGCTAAATTAAGAGCTTGGGATGCTAGCTGATGATAGTCCAGCCAGGACATCTAAAGCTACAAAAACAGAATTACAGTGGGAACCTGTAACACAAACATGAATACCGGAAAGCTCAGCTTAGTGAAATATGAAATTAACTACCCATTGACAGCTTAAGCATAAGCAAACTGAAATGCTCAGGTTAGAAAATCATTCTGAAGATCCTACTGTTTGCTGTATAAAAACATGAAAACCAAAAAAAGGAATAGTGTTGTTTTCATAATGAGGAAGGATATAACAAGAACAGTATTTGGATACAATGTAATCAAAAACAAGATACTATCCATTATTAGACTTCACAGAAAACTTTTTAATATGGCAATTACAAGTTGGTGCTACAAACATGAATGTACAAGAAGAGAAGTTTAATTAGAAATTGGTAGAATGTGCAAGAGAGATGTTCTGCTGGTGTTTGGAGACTGGAATGCCAAGGTGGAAATAAAAAGGAAAATGTAGTCAGAGTGCATGGCATAAAGAAACAAAAAGCTGAAAAACTGCTCATCAATTTTTGCCAATCCTATGATTTCTTCATTTCCAACAGTCTTCAAAAACCAAAATGATGTCTATATATCTGGACATCACCAGATGGGGTATACAGAAATCAAATATTACACATTTGATATATTTGTATCAATATTATATTATTGATACAAAGAGGTGGAACATTTTAACAGCAAAGACACAGATTGAAACTATGCAAGGTCCAAGTTAAGCTAAAGTAGAATAAGAAAGCCAGTCAATTTCCATGCTATAACACTGAACATGTACCCAACATTCTCAAGAAAAACAGCAGTAATCATTCCAAAGTCCTGAATTACATTGATAGGGCAGTAGAGGAACTATGGAATGAAATTCAAGAATTTGTTAAGAATGAATGTAAATAAATGTGAAGAGAGACTGTCAAAAATCAAGAAGCAGAAGAAAGTAGGGTGGAGTGGATGTTCCAAAAATCTAAAAAAAAAAAAAAGACAAAATCAAGAAAGACAAAGATGTTTGAAAAGAAGACAGTAAACAACCAGATGGACGGACTCAGTAGCAGCTGCCATAGGTACACAATTGGAAACCCTAATGGATGAGGTCACCCAGGAGAAAATATATCTATGTGATCACAAAGAGTCAACACTACTTGATGAAGTGAATTAATTGTTGAAATAAATAAACATCACTATATTTTAGACAGATATAAGTTTATCTATAGAAAGTTACTCTCCTTTTTTCCACCTTCTGACATTATCAAATGAATATTCTTCATACATTGTTTTCCTTTTTCAGTGAATAAATATTGCAGAGTCCAAATGCCAAACTAAGGGTGTTTTTTTTCCCCCCAAGAAGTGACATCTGCCTTTTTGGCAAATTCTACAGATTATACTGCTGGAGATAGCAAAAGCACCTCTGGTATTTTCACACTATTAATGTTATAAAGAAAAAGGGGACGACAGAGAATGAGATGGCTGGATGGAGTCACTGAAGCAGTAGGCGTGAACTTAAATGGACTCCAGAAGATGGTAGAGGACAGGAAGACCTGGAGGAACGTTGTCCATGGGGTCGCGATGGGTCGGACACGACTTTGCAATTAACGACAACAACAAATGTTATAAAAATGTTTGGGCTTGGAGGAAGTTTTTCTGCTTTGTCTATTTTTGAAACTGGCTTTCTATTTTGTATACTAATTCCTGCAAGAATCTATTCAGTTTTAAAATAAAATTAAAATTCAGTCAACAAAAGGAGCATACAGTACATAACAACATTGAAACGTATAACAATACAATTACTGTTTTATCTGAAACTAGATCATTTTCTTAATCAGGCTGGCATGAAGAGGCTTGATTCATTGATTTGAATCCTACACAACATTTCTGTCAACCAACTAAAGGTATAATAACACATCTGTTTATAATGTAATCCAAATGACAATATTTTCTGGTTGCAAGAGAAAAAGTTGAGTCTTTGGAAGAGATAAATAGCAAAATATATGCGTTCTTGTATTTTAATAATATTAGGAAATCAAATTTCCTCACTTCAATATCAATGTTTTATTTCCTACCATGCTAGCTGGCACCCTTGAGAATTGTTTGTGTGTGTGTATGTATGTGTGTGTGAAGTTTAATTTCAGTTCTCTGATACACTGAAAGCATACTACACTGTTCTTGGGAGGGAGCACTTTATTGTTTCAGTTAATACTGTATGTCCAGCATTTTGTTAGTATTGTGGAAAGGGTAAACAGTCAAAATTAGTTTATCATCAAGGATGAGATGCTCAAACCTGTGGGAACTTGTTCATATTTGTCTCAAATTAGAAAATGTGTTCTTTTACCAGATATCCATGTTAAAATAGCAAGTTACTTGTTAAACTATTCATTGTCAATATATATATTTTTCTTTTTTAGACAAGATGTTTCATCAAAGATTCTTTTTTATAGTTGAACTTACTGATATAACAAATTTAACTGGAAATTATTGCATAAAAATACTTTGTGTTGCAGTTTTCATCCCAAACCACATATTAATACAAAATGTGTCAGTCAGACATGGTAACAGAAATATACAACATATGTTATATTCAGAATTATGAATCTATATACGGTATCTAAACATTGCCATCTTGAAATAGGGCACCATTAGTCATATTCCTGTCTCCTTACTATTACCATTTGTTACCTTTGGGGGGGAAATCATGATTGTTTCTACAACTATCAAATTCAGATCTGTGTCTTTAATAAATTCTTTATAAAAATGACAAGTATACAAATGTGAATTGCATCTTTGGTAAACTGCCTGACATAAGAGTAAATACAGCCTGGCTTGCATATTATCAGACAGTTTTTAGTGGCCATGATTATGTTGAAATATTGTTTTTTATACTTTTCATGTTATGAGCTGCCTAGAGTCAAAAGGCTGAGATAGGATTCTATAAACAAACAGATAAATAATAATTCCAACTTAAGCTGTTTAGCAAGTACAATACTATCAGGAAAAGACAGGAAGGCCTTTAGGAAACTGAATCTGTCAGTTTTGGTTTCATATTTTTCAACAATAAGGTTTTTCAAATCATTTTCAGTTATTTCATTTTATTATTAAATTCATACCTATTTATATCACTCATTCTCATATGTTTGCAATTTTGAACTAATCCATAAAATTGCATTTCTCCTAATCTATCCTTTTTGTAAAAACCTTCCCCAAATAGATCAACTTTTTAAAATATATTTTCAACATATATTTTTATACGTATACTGTACTTTTAATTTGGAAAACTGCATTACAAATAGCTCATTGGATTTTCAGAATAAAACCTATAATGAGGAAGTGTCTTCTTTCTTATGTCTAGTAACCAGAACATATTTCTAATGGTCTCATGCAATTTTTACCCATTGATATTTTCTTGACAAGGGAAATAGTTCAATAAACCCAGGACTACCTCATTAGGACAAAATCACTTACGGAACTTTGACTGGTCTGTCGACACGGTTTACTTAAAAAGGAGTAAAAAATTTCGTCATTGTAAAAGTCGGTATCGGTCGGTATTTGGACAAAAGTTAAGATTAACCAACCTTACTATTTCTTACTGTTCTGACCAAACAAAAAAACAAAAAAACGTAATTTCCGGTATTTATCAATTTTTTAAAAATATTAACATTTCAATTGAATGGTGCACAAATGTACATTTTAATTTTTCAAGATTATATATATATATATATATATATATATATATATATATATATATATATATATATATATATATATATATATATATATATATATATATATATATATATATATTATAATTGTCACTAAGTTACTGAATCCAATCCAGCCACAAAAATGTTTGTTTCCAGATTTATCTAAATTTCTCCCTTGCACTGATCTCCTCTCTAACTTAAAGCTCACATGCTCTTCTAGTAGTGTCACTAAGTCTGGATCCAGCTGAATAAGTTGAGCAGGTATTTCTTAATATGCCAAAAGTTGAAGTGGAATTTGACTTGGTTTACAGAGGTAGAAAAGATAGCAATATAGCTAATGTAAACAAGTTTTAAGCCCTTTGCTATTTTCCATGTACACTAACCTATTCAGTTTGCTTATATAAAATATATTTATGGGTGAATATAAAAAGCAATATTGTTTCAAGTATTCATGAATCCAGGGCAAAGCAGTGTCTCCAATGACAAGGAACACAGCACTTTGGCAAAGGTGAATTAGTTTTCAAATCAGTTTATAATATACTTTAGTGTCCAAGAGGGGTTGTTATTCCCAAAGCTGTAACACAATTTTTAAAAACAAAGAAAATAGTTTTACTTGTTTCAGATGGGGAAAACAAAGCAAAATAATCTTTAGCAGTCCTAAAAAAACAGTTTAATAACATTTTGTAAGTGTGAAGAAGAATCTATTTCAGGAGTGTCCAACTGGCGGCCCATGGGCTGGATGCATCACACACAGGCCATGTCCACCCCGGCTCTGCAAAGGCAAAAAAAGTCACGATAGATCACAATATATCACGTGATGCAATCAAGTTTGACACCCGTGATCTATCTGATTCAGCCTTCCATTCAAAATCTTTAAACTTACATATAAAAGGTTAACCACTTCCATTATGAAAATCTGATGCTATCCAAATAGATTGTTTTTTAACATCTATAATTCCAATAATCAGAAAACTATGGAGACAAAGTCCAACAGACCTGGGAAAGATTGGTCTATATCTACTTTTTTCTACCATTTATTGTCCTTTTGTATGCATTATCCCATTTGCTGTTCAAAAACTGCCAAGAACCTTTCAGCTGCATATTCATATTGAACTAATATGATGTCAGTCACGACAAACTTAACGTCACCTACGTTGTATATAAATTAATGGGACTGTAGTTGACCCTCTGTTTGAGACCTGGTTCACCTTCTAGTTTGTCTAAGGACTGTTTCGTCTTGTCGTCTGTTGAAACAGAGGGTTTTTCATCTCTTCCCTTGATCCCCTAATCGGTATAACCTAGATTAAGAGTGATTGTCCCTACTTTACTATCTTCCACATGAAGCCACAGGAACCTTGGAGGGGAGTGATCATGCAATATTGGAATTCAACATTATGCAAGCACAAGCAATAGAACACAGTCAAACTAGAGTCATGGACTTCAAGAGAGCTAATTTCTATAAACTTAGAGAGAGCTTGGGAAGGATTCCGTGGATGAGAATCCTCAAGAGGAAAACAACTCAAGAAGCTTGGGAAATTTTGAAAAGTGAGATAATAAAAGCCCAGTCTAGCACAATACCAGCAAAGAAGAAAAATAACAGCTCTCAAAAGAAACCAGCATGGCTGCATAAAGAACTCTTTGATAAATTGAAAGACAAAAAGGACAAGTATAACAAGTGGAAAGAGGGGCACATAACTAAGGCAGAATATCAGCAAATAGCCTGAGCCTGCAAAGATGAAGTGAGGAAAGCTAAGGCTCAAAATGAACTAAGGCTTTCGACAAAAATCAAAAATAACAAAAAAAGCTTCTTTCAACTTAGAAAAAACAAAAAAAGTCAAGGAAATGATTGGCCCATTAGTGGGAGAAAGTGGTAAGAAGGTGACAAGCATCAGGGAGAAAGCAGAAATATATAAGTTGGTTTTTGCATCTGTCTTTACACAAAGGGAAAAAAACAGCCCAACCTATCAAAAACAGTACCATAAAAAACAGATTAGAAACACAAGTTAAGATAGGCAAGAAAATGGTAAGTGATCATCTGTCCACCCTAGACAAGTTCAAATCACCAGGACCAGGTGGATTACACCCCAAGATTCTCAAGGAACTGGCAGTTGTGATCTCAGAACCACTGAACTATATCTTTCAAAGATTCTGGAACACTGGGGAACTACTGGAGGACTGGAAAAGAGCTGATGTAGTTCAAAAAAGGAAAAAAATGGAACCAGGAAATTACAGAGCTATCAGCCTGACCTCAATACTGAGAAGATTCTGGAAAAGATAATCAAACAATGAATCAGCGAACACCTAGAGGCAAACAAAGTCATTACCAAAAGCCAACATGGGTTTGTCAAAAGCAGATCATGCCAGACAAATCTTATCGCATTCTTTGACTAAGTGATAAAATTAGTGGACCAGAAGAATGCTGTAGATATAACTTGTTTGGACTTCAGTAAGGCATTTGATCACAACCTACTACTTGATAAGATAGTAGTAGATCACAACCTACTACTTGATAAGATAGAAAAATGTGGGGTTAGACAGCATCACCACCAGATGGATTCGTAGCTGGCTGACCGGCGGTACTCAGCATGTGGTCCTCAATGAAACTGGATCTACATGGAGGGAAGTGAGTAGTGGGGTGTCCCAGGGCTCTGTCCTGGGCCCAGTGCTCTTCAACATCTTCATCAATGATTTGGATGAGGGGATAATGAGAAACTCATCAGATTTGCAGACGACACCAAGCTGGCAGGAATAGCCAACACTTCAGAAGATAGGCTTAAGATACAGAAGGATCTTGACAGACTTGAACACTGGGCACTATCTAACAAAATGAAATTCAGTGGTGAAAAAAGTAAGGTTCTACATTTAGGCAAGAAAAACCAAATGTACAGGTATAGTATAGGAGGTACCTTGCTCAATTGTAGTAACTGAAAGAGAAATCTCGGAGTCCTAGTGGACAATCACTTAAATATGACCCAGCAGTATGCTGCAGCTGCCAAAAAAGCCAACACAGTGCTAGGCTGCATTAACAGAGGGATAGAATCAAGATCACATGAAGTGTTAATACCACTTTACAATGCCTTGGTAAGGCCACTCTTGGAATACTGCATCCATTTTTGGTCACCACGATGTAAAAAAGATGTTGAGACTCTGGAGGGAGTGCAGAGAAGAGCAACAAGGATGATTAGGGGACTGGAGGCTAAAACATACAAGGAACAGTTGCTGGAATTCGGTATGTCTAGTTTAATGAAGACAAGTATGAGGGGGAATATGATAGCAGTGTTCCAATATCTCAGGGGCTGCCACAAAGAAGCGGGAGTTAAGGTGTTCTCCAAAGCAACTGAAGGCAAGACAAGAAGCAATGGATGGAAGCTAACCAAAGAGAGAAGCAACCTAGAACCTAGAACTAAGGAGAAACTTCCTGACAGTTAGAACAATTAACCAGTGGAACAACCTGCCTCCAGACACTGTGAATGCTCTAACACTGGAAGTCTTTAAGAAGAGATTGGACAGCCATTTGTCTGAAATGGTATAGGGTTTCCTGCCTGAGCAGGGGGTTGGACTAGGTGACCTCCAAGGTCCCTTCCAACTTTATTATTATTATTATTATTATTATTATTATTATTATTATTATTATTATTATTATTATTATTATTTACATTTCCACATAATGGTAAGCCATGGTTTATCCCTATTAAATAAATCATACCATATTAAGCCAAACCTAAACAATTTTGTTTCAACTGAGGCTTTACATGTGTAAATCTGATTTTTCAGTACCGGAAAGCTGGGAAAATTATCAGAATAGTGTGATATATGATAAAACAAGGATTGTTTACTGGCTTGTGTAAGATTTCAAATGTTAGGTCTTATCTAACTTTGATCACAATTAAACAATGGAATCATGCTGTTGGTACAGCATCTCCACCCCGTGACTTTGTTCTACACGTAAGAAGGAGCTTGCATCTCTCCAGGGGTGGAAGACTAAATCTATTTCATGCAGCTCTCTGTTAGTATAGGAAAGGCACTCATTCAGAAAGCTTCAAATAAATCTCATGTGAACTATCAGGAACAGGTGGTGGAAAGAATGAGATTAAGTCTAATTTGAATAAGGAAAGCTTGACTAATTTCTGTATCTGCATTTTACAGGAAGGAGGGTAACATTTTCATTAGCTGTTATAAAACAAAATTCAGGAGTGCATATTATATGGAACTGCTTGGTATTCTTGGACTAACAAATTAAGTGCCTTCTCCTTGTCTTTACTACTTATAATTCCACACACTGTGGTCTTCTTTGCTGACCAATTGCTGCTTAATGATACTGTAAAGAGAAATTATAATTGAAACATGTACTTACTGGAGACAGTTCACTTTAGTATCATTATTTTTCTTCTAATAACAGTAGAACAAAGTGAAATTTTGGATGATGATACTAATTATGATGATTAATGTAGATTGATCATTGTATCTATAATGATAGACATTTAGGGAGCACTATTATGATTTGAAACATTATCAGAGTTTAATTCAGAGGAAGATGTACAGTAGACACTAAAAGATATATATGTATGGAGTATGTATGGAATTCTGGAGCTCTTTGAGGTTGGTTGTTTATTGGCAAATGTTTGGCAAACGTGATAAATTACTCAGCTGGGTAACATCAGTGTGAGTATGTATATGCTTGTGTATATGTATACATATGTATATTTATAAAGCACTTCATAGCCAGAGACAAATTGTTCAGTATAAATTCATTTTCCTTACTATGTATTACTAGGGCAATGCTCTGGGCTGTTTGATTTTTTTATTTTATTTTAAGAGAGACATCTTTGCTTACTATAGGAAAGGCCATATGCAATTCCCCTTAATATATACATAGCTGTGTAATATAAATTATTTCATTATTTTTTGCAAACTTTTCCATGGTTTTTAATGTATATTTCCCTAACCATTTCATAGTGTGATTTCTTTCTTTCAATCTTTAATGCATTTATTTTTTTAATATAATTTTCAGAAAGATATTTATCTAGTGTTTTATGCATATTTTAATCAACCTCTAGCAGGCATTCAGTGCTTTCTATTTGTCTGTCTGTTCCAACAGACCTCACAAAACTCATTCCAAAGAAGTAAAAATGTATTTTGTTAATAATTTTAACCTAAAAAGATATTAGCTTAAATTAATAGTCTAACTTAGAGGAATTTTTGTCTTCTCTTTTCTCCTAACAGCCACTTACTTATTCACATGTAAACATTTCACTCTTCCAGGTGTTGTTGTTGCACTCATTTAAAGGGAAAGGTATATCTGTTTTTTTTCCTCTCTCTCTCTCTTTCTGTCTAATAATGAGGAGGACTATGAGTTCTAGTTCTACTTTAGGCACAAAGCTAGCTGATTAACCTTGAGCCAGTCATTTTCTTTCAGCCCCAGGAAGAAGACAATAGCAAACTACTTCTGACAAACCTTGCCCCCAAAAAAACCCTGCAGAGGACTTATCCAGTCAGTCTCCAGGGGTGAACTACATTGCACAGGCCAGTTATAAACAATGGCATGATAACGTAGCAACAATGGTGCACTGGAATATCTGCAAAAAATATCATTTGCCTGCAAGCAAAAACCAGTGGGACCACAAATAGACAGAATAATAGAAAATGAAGAAGCTACATTGCTCTGGGGCTTTAGACTTCAAGCAGACAAGTATCTACCACGCAACAACCCAGACTTAACAATGTTGAGAAGGACAAGTAAGTCTGGATGGTGATCATTGCAATAGCTTGAGAGAACAGACTAGAAAAGAAAGAGCTGGAGAAAACCATGATTATTGAAAACCTGCAAACAGAAGTAGAATGACTATGGCAAAAGAAAACAAAATTAGTGCCAATAATAATAGGCATCATGAGTGCAGTTCTAAAACATCTGGATCATCACTTGAACCATCAGCATTGACAAAATCACCTTGGAACAATTTACATCTTGCAATACCTTTAATATTATATTAAATAACATTATCTACCTATTCCAGGTCCTTGGGAATAATTCAATAGGTGGATAAAAATGCCAAATCCAATATAAGCATCTGGATGACTGTGCAACCAATCATTATAAGGGGGCTATTATATCATAATAAGGGGACTGGATTAGATGACCTCCAAGGTCCTTTTCAACTCTATTATTCTATGTTCTAAATAAGTGATTTATCAATGTTGCCCATAGTTTTTCCAGCACTATTGGTCTTAGCCAGGGGTGTAGGGAAAGCTTCCCCCCCCTGTAATACACTATATGAAATATTAGAGAGAAGGAGAGATTGATAAATTTCTTTCAGAACAGCATTGAGGCATCAATTGTCATAATCTGGGGCAGAATAGAATGCAGAAAGTTCAGTGAGTGAGAGTGTGGACTTCCTTTATGTCCACTGGAAAACCACTGATGTAATAAGAGCCTGGATGTTGCAGCAGAATCTAAAAGTACCAAGTTATTTTTAGAAAGTGAGATTGTGTGCATCATTGCAGCAAAACAGATTTTCAGCTGGATGCATAAGTATCTCTAATATGGCAGCATCTGAAGCAGATACTCTGGAATTTCTTTGGCAGAAATATGCATATGCATTGGTGAACTTCCACATTGGATGTTACCAAAGCACACTAACAGAAGTTGCAGGTCATTTGTATCTCCAACTTTCCTGTAACATCAGAAATAACTCCTGGGATTTTTTTTTTATAATGTGACAAGCAGGCTCTTTGAGCCTTATCTGCTGCAAACAGTAATTCAGGGACTTCGGCATTTTTATCAGTAATGACTCAAAACCATTTTTGTTTCACTACAGCTATTACAGTTTTATATGCAAGCAATGTTTTTATCTTATATACATGCAGTCTCTGTAAAATATATACAATTGGCAATTTAAATATATTGATGGAATTTAGAAAGTACCTTTTGGCACCAACCACTTAAGCCTTAATAGAAGTTTTAAAAGATCTTAATGGAAACTTTTATGTGATTTGTGAATGTATAGATAAATATAAGCCTAATTAATGTTTATTGTCTATTGATCCATATAATCTTCTAAATGGACAGGTTTTTTCAGCTCAGCCAGATCTCCATACAGATATACCTACCCTTCTATTCTCGCCCATCCCAGTGAAATGAATCTGTATAAGATAAATGTTATATGCATTTAAATTTGGTTACAATTATTAAAACTGCCAAAAATGTTGAGATACCCAGTGTATATACAATGCATGTATACCAAATATTAAAATACAAGGAAAGTTTATTTGCAGATGTGTATATCTGCTATTCTAAGAATTCCATAAAATAAGCAATGAACTATTCCTGTTTTTAATGAATAAATTTTAGTTCAGAAACAAGACTAGGTAACTCAGAACACTAAAATCTTGGAAAGTTTTGGAAGCATCATTACATCTCTAAACATACCAATCCTATTATACAAGTAGTTTTATAGTCTTAGGTGTTTCAGAATTGTTTTGTATTCAAGTCCAAAACAGCTAAAATAAAATGATCCATGATGCTTTTCCTAATGAGTGAGGAGACACAACACATTTAGGTCTTTAGCTCATATAAAACTGGGATCACGTAATCCCTCAAAAAAGAATGTCTTGGGTTATTGTTTAAACAACTGCATTTTATAATCCATGATTATTTTATTCTTAGCTAGTCCAGATGCTCCAACTGGGTAGAGAGGTGAGATACAAATCACAAAATGCCTATTGCTAAATATATGTGGTTGTTATAGCTAGTGCCCATAATGTCTTTTCCTTACGGGGGGGGGGGGGCAGTGATTTTTGTGTCTTCTTTCAGAGGAATTACCACAAGCAAAGGAGGACATAGTCAAGTGGTAAGGAGGACAAATGGGGGGGAAAGAAGATGCACCAACTTTATTGATATCCATGACAAAATTACAGTGAAAATTGCAAAAATGTATTTAGGCCTTCATGAGAGAGATGGGCGGTTAAGAAGTTTGCTATAGATAATAAATTTTTGAAATTACCTTTTCCAGCATCAGAAAGATTGCTTTTTCAATCTCAGAATATCCTGAAGCTGGATAGGAAGCATGAGGGAGATGGGTGGTTTAGATATCTCTCTCTTTGAGGGACATGGGCAGTTTAGAAATATGATAGATAGATGATAAGTAGGTAGGTAGGTAGGTAGGTAGATGGTAGATGATAGATAGATAGATAGATAGATAGATAGATAGATAGATAGATAGATAGATAGATAGATAGATAGATAGATAGATAGATAGATAGATAGATAGATAAGCAATAGCCAATAGCCAATAGCCAATAGCCAATAGCCAATAGTCAATAGTCAATAGCATCTAGGCTTATATACTACCCCATAACACTTTACAGCATTCTCTGGATGGCTTACAATGGAAGTATTATTTGCATATTGCCCCCAACAATCTGGGTCCTCATTTTCCTGACCTTGGAAGAATGAAAGACTGAGTCAACCCTGAGCCCCATTAGGATCAAAATCCAGGCTTTATGCAGAGTTTCCCTGCAATACTGCATTCTAACCACTGCACCATCATAAATAGCCTTCAGTGTGTAACTGATTAAATTCTTGTCCATTTCAGGCAACAGCACAAACTGGCAGTAAGGTACTACTCAACTAATTAAGGTCACAGAGCTGAACTTGTTAACTTGTGATTAGAACTTACTAGGGAAGCATCACAGAGAAATCCAGTTCAGGAAAAGAAAAGATATTCAAAAATCTGAACAATACTTGATTTTAAGGCTATGGCTGCCAGACGAAGGACATGAGGACTAAAAGGAAGACATGTGTCGTTTTTGTTGGACATCTGGTAATGCTAGATGCATTTCTCTTCTCTTTTATATCCTGCCCATTTTTTGTGTACAGGAATATTTATGTGGTCTGGGTATATCCTGTATATTCAAGAGATCCCCAGAGCAATTCATAACTTATTGAATATATAATACAACACATGAAACCTTGCAAAAGCTGATGATCAAAATATTAGCTATCCCAAATTCAAAGAAAGGTTAATTAGGAAAAACTCCTAGGAAGCTTAGATGATAAGAGCCCACCAAACTAAAAAAAAAATCTTAATGGATTTTTAAACAGACAAATTAAATAAACCAGTGATGGTGTATAGCAGGGGTGTCAAACTTGCAACGTCATGTGATGTGTCATGACATATCGTGACTTTTTTTTCATTGCCGGCAATGGGGTGGGCACGGTTTCGGCATGATGCATCTGGCCTGCGGGATGGTGTATAGCTTTTGATGTAAGAGACTTCTCATGCTCCTGAGTATATCACAAGAACCCAGATTTCTTTAAGGATCAGGTGTACTGTCATGAAAATATATATAAGTTCATAATAATGCCCATGTTCCTTCTAGATATGTTCATTATATCTAACTGTGGTGAAGACTCCATCCAGACCCTACCTGGGCCTGCCAGGTATGAAAATGATTTGTAAGAAGCATTTGAGACACTGTTATTTTTTAGAATTAACAAGAGTGGCTAAAATAGATTCCTATGACACTTTAGGATCATAGTTCAATCCCAAAAATTGTTTCAAAAGCTGTGCAGCCTATACTTCAGTTGCCTGGAAAGATTCAAAACAACAGATATGAGACAAGAACCATCAGAAACAAGAACCATCATATGGCCCTTACTTCAGCCCGGAACTTTCTAGAATAAACTGAAATAGCTGTCCTAGAGAAAGAAAACACACTTTGAAATAAGGAAGGCAAATTAAATCAGAAATATCTCCCTTGGCTTCTTTTCCTCTATTAAACACATAAAGATTTGTGTGTGTTTCCAATTTCTCACATCAAAGAAAATTGGAAAAGATCCTCTTGGCTACTTAATGCATCTTATGAGCAACTCTAATTCCCCCCAAACCTGCATTAAAATACACAGAAGGTAAAAATAGATCAGTTGGATGTTTTCCTAGCAGAGAACAATGTAAAGTCACATCTGCTATCTTTCTACCTGCCATAACCCACTTGTTTGAGACACAGAAACTCTGCCAGAAATTCAGCCAAGATAGGGCTTGTCTGCTCAACCTTAATTATGTCTTACCTGTTTTTCTATTTTGTTGAAAAAGAAATTCTCAGGTGTCAAGAGGATGCTTCCAAATTCAGGGTCATTTGGGGAGGCAAGAATCATTAGCACTATTTAGATACTTGTGACCTTAGTCAACTTCATTCTCTAAACTAGATTACTAATGCAGCTGGCATACGTTTTTGCATATTAATGCAGTTATTAATGGATGGTAAGAGGGCTTTTTCCTCTTAAAGAGTTTTGAACTGAATTCTGTACATACATAGATTTATACACTTCCCCTTCTTACATAAAACACATGCTTACTGCAAGGTCAATAATTTCTGATAGCTATAAAACTTTTGAAATTTTGATAATGAGCTGTCAATTTGCAAGTGCAAGAAGGGATGAAGTAAAAATGCAGTTGCAAATAAACCATTTTCTTTCTGAACTAGCAGCTCATATTTAAAGGTTGCATTGTACTCAAATTTCATACAGTACTAGCAAACTGCTGCAGTCTAGAAGTCCTGGAAACCAAGGTGAAGACCTTGCCTGAGTTAAGATGGGAAAACTTGTCACAACTTAAACAATTAGTGCAATCGAAAAGCACCTTTCAGTAAATAATTCTGACAGCTTACAGTAATATAATAATAACAATAATAACAACAACAACAACAATCCGTGGCTGGGCCTGGACGGCTATCGGGTGTGGTCCCTATGGTTATGGGATTACCGGTCTCCAGATCGGTAGTGGCTTAGCCATCTCCCATCACTAATGATGAGAAGAAATAAAAAAAAATCCCATACCAGATCGGTTGTTGCCCGGGTCAACAAAGACCGCGTCAGATGCTATGGCTCCTGGACATCTGTCGAAAAATGGGCTCAGTTGCTACTGCTGGGGAACCAGAGCATACAACTGTAAAGCAACTGGAACAAAAGCGCAAAACATGGACAACTGAAGAAAATAAAGAAATCATCCAATGCTACTACCAGGCAGAACCAACAGCCAGGGGATTTCAAAAAAGAATGATGCAACTGTGGAAGGAGAAACATCTGGAAAGTGATGTAACTGAACAATGATTAATGGATCAAAGACATTACATCATCCATAATAAAGTTTTCACAGATGTGGAAATGTAACATCTAGAAACATTGGCTAAAAAGAAAATAACAAGCAATGATGATGAACAGGCTGAAAAAAATGTTTCAACACCTGAACAAACTGACCAACAAACTGACCAACCAGCGGAAGAAGCTGCCACACAGGATGAAGATTCCCCTGTGCAGCAACTCAAAAGTGTAGAGCTAAATGATATAGTGAAAATGCTGAAAGAAAAGATTGAAAATCACATCAAACAAAACACAGAAAGAAAAAGACTGCCTGGCATTCGTGAAGTGCATAGCACGAGTGAAAGATCTACTAAATGCTGTGAACAACATTCTAACTTCCATCCCATCCAGCACATTGTATGAAACAAACCAACTAATGTACAGTACAGCCACCATTATAACTGCAGAACTGGACTATAAAATGCCAAAAAAGAAACCCACTGGAACACCAAAGTGGAAAATTCAACTTGAAAATAAAACAGAAAAACTACGAGGAGATGTCAGCAAATTGATATACTTGAAAGAAGGAAAAATAAAGAATGAAAAGCTGAAAAATAGTTTATACAAAAAACATAACCTGGAGGAAAAAAACAATAACGGAAACCATGGAAAAACTAAAACAGCTTGTAATAGCAACAGCAAAGAAAATTGAAAGATACGAAGGACAAATAAAACAATATCGTGAAAATGTCCAGCTCAGAAGAAACCAGTAGCTCTTCTATCGTTCACTTGGCGAAAATCAAGTCCAAACTACTGTTTTCCCATGTAAAGAAAAAACTTTAAACTTTTGGAAAGAACTGTGGGAAAACCCAGCGGAACATAATAAAACTACCTCCTGGATAAAAGATATCCAAAAACAAGCAACATGAAACAAAATGGAGAATATTGTAATAACCACTGATATAGTTGCAAAACAATTAAAGAAGGTCAAAAACTGGAGTGCACCTGGCCTGGATGAGCTGCATGGATACTGGTTGAAATACCTCACCAGCCTCCACCACCACATGGCCACTCAGTTTGATGAAATGCTTCAAAATGCCACAAGTGAAGAATGGTTAACAGCTGGTCGAACATACTTGATAATGAAGGACCCAGAAAAGAGCATAGAACCAAGCAACTATCGCCCAATTACTTGTCTGCCAACAATGTTCAAACTTTTTACAAGAATACTGGCTAATTCAGTATTTAATCATCTGATGGAAAACAGTCTGTATCCAGTAGAACAAAAAGGAAATTATAAAAAATCAAGAGGAACAAAAGATCAGCTGCTCACTGACAAAATGGTACTTAAAATGCAAAATGACGGAAAACGAACTTAAATATGGCATGGATTGATTACAAGATGGCATTCGACTCATAAGCTCACAGCTGGATTAATGCGTGTTTGGAAAACTTTGGAATCAGCAAAAATATCTACATTTTTGAAAGCAAATATGCAAATATGGAAAACAGTCCTAACAGCAAATGGGGAGAACATTTTCCAAGGGGACTCACTTTCACCACTACTATTCGACATTGCATTAATTCCATTGATAATAATCTTACGAAACACAAAATTGGGATCCTACATCTCAAGCCAGCATGGCAAGATAAACCATCTGCTGTACATGGATGACTTAAAACTGTACACGAAAAGCCACATGAACTTGAATCAATACTCAACACAGTTCGAATGTTTAGCAGCGACATCAGAATGAGCTTTGGACTTGGAAAATGTGCTATATTATCCATGCAATAAGGAAAAATGGGGAAAATAGAAGGAATAGAACTGGGAAATGGAAGTATTGTGAAAGCACTAGTAAAGGGTGACAGTTACAAATACCTAGGCATATTGGAAGCAGATAACATCTTGAATGGAAAAGTCAAAGAGTTAACACAAAAGGAATACATCAGGAGAGTCCGCAAAATTTTAAAATCAAAGATAAAGGCTGGAAACATAATTAAAGCCATTAATATGTGGGCAGTCCCAGTGATATGCTACCCACCTGGAATTATCAACTGGACTTTGGCTGAACTGAAAAATCTAGACCGGAAAACACGTAAACTTTTGAATATGCCCATGCTCTACATCCACGAAGTGACACCGACAGGTTGTATCTGCCAAGAAAAATAGGGGGCAGAGGGCTATTGCAAATCCACCAAACTGTAGAAGAAGAAAAACGAAGTTTGAATGACCATGTGAATCAAAGTACAGAAAAACTGCTGCAGGCTGTGAAAGCAGAGAGCATTATAAAAATAACAGAAACAAAGGCAGAATATAAGGAAAAATGGCTGGATGACAGATTAAATAGATCGAAAACCAAAGCTTTGCATGGACAGCATTTGAAAAACATTGAAGGAAAAAGTGATAACAACTTGACATGGGCATGGCTTAAGATGGGAACCATCAAGAAAGAAACGGAAGGCTTAATACTGGCTGCTCAAGAACAAGCACTACAAACTAATGCCATGAAAGCGAGAATACAAAAATCCACTGACAATCCAAATTGCAGACTTTGAAATGACAAAGTTGAAACTGTTTCACATCTAATATGTGAGTGCAGCAAAATTGTGCAAACTGACTACAAAGCTAGACATGACCAAGTTGTTAAATTAATCCACTGGGCATTGTGTAAAAAATACGACTTGCCTGTGTCTAAAAAGTCATGGGAACATAGGGTGGAAAAAGTTGTTGAGAATGAGAGGGTGAAGATCTTGTGGGACTTTCGAATATAGACAGATCGGACACATATAGACATTTGGAACACAACATGCCAGATATCGCAGTTGTAGAGAACCGAAGTGTACAGCTGATTGATATTGCTGTACCAGGAGATGCCAGAGTCGAAGAAAAAGAACCTGGCTATCAAAACTGCACGATTATGGATGAAATGTGTAACAGTGATACCCACTGTCCTCGGGGCACTGGGAACTATGTCCCAAAACTTTGCAAAATATTTCAAGAAACTGCAGCATCTTGCAATAACTCGAGCTATGCTACAAAAAACTGTGCTACTCAGAACATCTTACATTTCAAAGAGGTACCTGGTTGACACCTAGGATGCTGGCAGCAATCCTTGTCAACCATCAGCGCCAGTCAATTTGAATGTTCAGTTGACTGAGGTTCACATCTAATGAATAATAATAATAATAATAGTAGTAGTAGTAGTAATAGTAGTAGTAGTAATAACAACAACAACAACAACAACAACAACAACAACAACAATAATAATAATAATAATAATAATAATAATAATAATAATAGAGTTAGAAGGGACTTTGGAGGTCTTCTAGTCCCACCCCTTGTTCAGGCAGGAAACCCTATACCAGGGGTAGGTAACCCAAAACACTCAAAGAGCCACTTGGACCCATTTCCCATGGAAAACAAAACACTGGGAGCCGCAAAACCCTTTTGCTATCTAAAATGAAGATAACACTGCATATATCCTTTTTTACCTTTATTATAGGTGTGTGTATATATGCCGGTTGATCGAATTTTTGTCGGAGAGCCAAGCTTCTTTAAGTAGTCGGCCTCCTTTGGTGGTGTCGCTGGATAAGGTGTGCACATCATTAAAGTCGAACTGGTGGCCAAGATCCGCCATATGCATCCACACTTGTGAGTGCTGCTCACCCCTTTTGATGGCTAACTTATGTTCATGTATCCGGGTTTTCAATCATTTGGAGGTCTCTCCAACATAATTGCTAGGGCAGTCTTTGCAGTTGATCTTATATATTACTGCGGATTTTTCTGTGTTGGGGAGTGGATCTTTAGGGCGCATGATCTTAGAGCGCAGTGTCTGATTTGGTTTATGGGCTACTTTTATGTTATGAGGGGCTAGTAGCCTAGCTGTTGCCTCGGACACATTGTTGATTTAGGGGAGGGAAATACGTGTCATCTGTGATGGTATCTTGCTGATCTGCAAACTTTGATCAACCGGCACATAGAACTCTGTTCAGCACACCAGGCATTGAGAACATGGGACAAACAGAACCATACATCCCAACAAAGACAATCTAGCTATGTACCACAAAATCAAAAGGATAGGACTTTAGAGGAGGTAAAAATGCCACTGCAACCCATGGACATCCAGACAGTGGCTGTTAGTCAACAACTAACGCAACCCCCCCGGGGGGTGTGCACACGCTCCAAAAGAGCAAGGGAGCTGTCGAACAGGGGAATAAAACCCAATATAGCAGGATACCCCCCAGACCCCCCAAGACACCCAAAAGGAACAACACCCCCCAACAAAGCAACAAAAGTTGGAACACACTGGCAAGGAACCCCTGTACCAGAGGTTCCGAGTTGCCTAACGAACGACATTAAAGGCGTTTGTGCATGTGTGGTGCCAACAAAATACAGAAACAGTAAAGTGGGATCGATTGGACATTGCATTGATAATCCCATAATAGTAACCCGCTCACGTTTAACAGAAGAGAGCAACTTAGGACACCACGGACCATACGAGGATTGCAATACCAATTATACAATGAACCCAAAAAAGGGGGGAAAGAACAAACGGCTACTCCACCAACTAATCCGTTATGTATGCATAGAGCCATGAGAAAGAATTGTATGGGCACACTGCAGCAATACCCCCGTGAAAAGTGAGTATGCACGTCCTATACAGGGCGGAGGCAACAGATCCCAACGAGAGCTGCAATGTGACGATCAGGGTGGTACAGACGAAAAGAACATCGGAGATGAAGAGAAGGGGGTGGGGGGCATAGGAGGTGATGTATGCACAGGTCATGACCACGAACACATGAGGAGGATGACAGGGGGGAAAGAGGAGAGGGGAATACCTACCACATGGCCCAATGGGGTGAGAGGAAATAACCGGAAAAACACGGATGAAACGTACGGCCAAAAAAGGGGGGAAAGGAATACGCAGAACTCAGGAGCCTGTGGTGAGGAGATAGACAACAATAACGCACGCACAAGAAAGGGGGAGGGTGGAGGAAAGAGAGCAAGCAACGGAACAGCTACGTTGATTGATATCAAGGATACACTTAACACGCAGCCCAATTAACTAAGACCAATGATGAGATCCAGAAGCCGGGCGCAGATACTGACTAACTCTATAAAGGACACTCCCATTGACTGGCGTTAAACCCTGATGATGTCGGTAGTTAACCGACAAAAGCTTGGCACTGAATTAAACGCTTTTAGTTTAAATTTTTTCCTGGTGCTCGTGTTTGATTGTTTTTATAATATGACTATACCCAGGAATGTGTGTGTGTGTGTGTGTGTATGCAGGATATATGCAGTGTTATCTTCATTTTAGATGTCAAAAAGGTCTGTCTCTCTCTGTCTCTCTCTCCATCCCTCCCTCCCTCTCTTTCTGCCCTTGGTCTGCCAGTCCTCTTTCCCCACTCTTTCTTTCTCTTTCTCTCTTTCCTCTCTCTCTCTCTCTCCCTCCCTCTCTCTCTCTCTTTCATCTTCCTCTCTTTCTCTCTCTCTCTCTCTTTCTCTCCCCCCCCTCTCTTCCTCTCTCCGATCTTCTGCTCACCTGGCAAGCTGGCTTCAAGCTGTTCTCCAACAAGCTCAGGGGTAGGCAACCTCGGCTCTTTTATGACTCATGGACTTCAACTCCCAGAATTCCTGAGTCAGCATAGCTGGGCTAGCTAGCTCTCTCCTGCCCTTCCTGCTTCCTGTTCCCTGCTTCCTGCAGAGACGCAGCCAAGGCAGGAGCCCTGCCCAGTAAGCTTGTCAGCTCCTCGAACAGGGTGAGGCCACTCTTTTTTTTACACACACACACACACACAGAGAGAGAGAGAGAGAGAGAGAGAGAGAGAGAGAGAGAGAGAGAGAGAGAGAAGGGAAGCGCAAGTGCCTCTCTTTGTCTCTGTCTCTCTCTGCAAATGGCAGAGGAGGCTGGGAGCCGCAGGGGAAGGCTCAAAGAGCCACATGTGGCTCCCGAGCCACAGGTTGTTGACCTGTGCCCTATACCATTTCAGACAAATGGTTGTCCAGTCTCTTCTTAAAAACTTCCAGTGTTGAAGTCTATTGCCATTCAATTCTGCACCACTTTTATTATTTAATAAAACATTGATTTGTCTTCTTCTCCTGATAATGATTGTAATGAAAGTTTATTATTCTAAGGTAAAGTTTAGTTACTAATAATTTTGTATTGCATTAGCTACAATTATACTACTACTACTACTGCTTTTTCAATAACATTCTGTTGCTTGTTGTGCTATCTCCTCATCAGTATTCATTCTGATTTCATATTTTTCCCAAGGCTGATCTATTCATTTTAATTGCTTGCACAGTACTAGGATCAAGATTAAGTCAAGCTCTTGTTTGACTAGACTCTAATCCCCATGGACGCTCAAAACATTTAATACTGGTGCTCTTAATTATTTGTCTATACAAAAGAATATTATAAACAAGATTTAAGACAAACCCATTATTTTTCTTAAGTGTATAACTGCAACTAAAGATTAGTCATGTGGTACACAAAAATGACAATCTGCAAAGAATCTTATAAGGTATGATGGCCAAAGGTCAAACATAAAGAAAGAGTGAGGAGAGCCAAATATGTTTGCTCATTTTATGAGCCACAAACTATTTTAGCATG
This sequence comes from Protobothrops mucrosquamatus, assembly GCF_001527695.2. Classification (NCBI taxonomy): domain Eukaryota; kingdom Metazoa; phylum Chordata; class Lepidosauria; order Squamata; family Viperidae; genus Protobothrops; species Protobothrops mucrosquamatus. Next base: position 483,276 of record NW_015387039.1, read on the forward strand.
CTGTGTAAAACCAATCCATGTGGCTAGTTTATGGTCCACTGCGTTCTATGATTCAGAAAGTGAACAAACCATAGTTACATTTGTCATAAAAACACAGCTTATGTGCCTCCATACCACTGAAAATCACATAGTCAATTGCAATTCTCATAAAAGAGTGGTTCTTGCAAATATTCAGCCCTGACTAACTTCACCAACTTTTACTATAGTAGGTAAAAAGAGCGTATTAAATACAAGAGCAAATGTTATTGTGGCATCATACTTCGGTGAATTAAATGTAAGTAAATTAGTTTATGCACCAAAGAGTATTGCTATTTATTAAGGGAGTGGACAATATAAAGTGACTGAAAAAGAATGTGGGTGGTGTGAGTTGCTTCATGAATGCAGTTCTCTGTTTCAGTATAAGCCTGCTTCATTATATACTATATTACATTTTTGTCTGATTTCCAATTATGAATTATAAGTGGGATTTTAAAGTTAGAGTAAACGGATCCAATGCTGATGGATGTGGCTGCCATCAGTAGCAGATTTAAGGTACCAAGATCAGAGGCCAAATTATTTAATTTATTGAAATATTTGACTACAGAAATAGGAGAGCTGCTTATGGGATTTTTCTTTCAGACACACTGTGCCTGACATTAGGCTTGCCTAGATGGGATGCCAATTCTGCTTTGCCTGAGGCAGCAAAACATTTTGAGCTAATTCTGAAAAGTCTACATTTTAATGCATGCATCCCATTTAAAGCCAGAACTGAATCTATTCTGAACTTGAATAAAATGCTCAACTTTTATGCATAGTCTGCATTCCAGCCCCTATAAATATAGAACTACCTGTTAGTCTCTCCCTCCCATTTTTCACTGTTCTAAATGATAGTAGCCAGTGAAGACGATTGCAGAAATCCTCAGGTTTCCCCAAGGTTTCCTCTATACATAAACTGAGCATTTCTAAATGATTTCTTTCTGGAAATCATTTTCTAGCATCCAACATTCTGGCTATGTTCCTTTAGCTTTAATTGATAATTAATATAATTTAGTTGATAATTGGGGCACTTACTTGCCAATCTGTAGTAATATTAATAGAATCAGCCAGGGCTTTTTTTCTCATAGAACACCCAGAATGGAGTTCCGGCACCTTTTTTGGATGGAACCTTGTAGGGTAGTTAAGGCGGGTTGTATAACGTGTGTGAGTTCTGGCACCTTTTTTTTTTTTTTTTTTTTTTGAAAAAAAGCACTGGAATCAGCAATATATTTTGATTGGTACTTAACCAATTTAGCATCAAGGTATTCTTACTACAGATCATATTATAATTTACATAATGACAGATGACAAATATCATCCCTTCAGACCCCACAGAATGGTGCCTCATTCAATTGTTTCTTCAGTATATGAACTTTGCCTGACATTTTTCTGAATAGAGCTATAGACTACATTGCACTATACAAGTTTTACATTAATAAATTATCGCAGTATTTTCAATGTGGGAATGATTAAAAATTTAGCTGCCAAAAGTAAATATGTAGCAAGTTTCTGATTATTTTAGTCTATATTCTTTCCATCAAATGTATGTAATAGTCCTAATTTTGATTAGGACTATATGTCCTTATAATTTGAAGTGTTCTCTATCACAAGATAAGACCTGTTTGTAGACAGAGAATATATAACAGAATACAGAGTTGGAAGGGATCTTGGAGATCTTCTAGTCCAGGGGTAGGCAACCTTAGCTCTTTTATGACTCGTGGACTTCAACTCCCAGAATTCCTAAGCCAGCCAGGAATTGTTTAATATCATTTTTCCTATTTCTGTAAAAAATACAATTTATAATATAAACTCTCTTTGGTTTATAATGGGGAACAAATGGGGCTGAATACATAGTCCTGCTCTCCTTTCATCAATCTTTGTGTGTTGAGGCAGCAGATCTGTAGAACTGTAATTATACCATCTCAAAGCTGAGCAGTGTTACCAGTGTGATCCATACCTTTGCTCTGTTTGAATCTATTTATTCAGGGCTTGAGAATCAGAAGGAATAGGAACAAAAGAAAAGGGGAGAAAAGGTATATGTTGTGGATTGCATATTGGGGGAAAATGCTGTCTTCAATATCTCCTCTTTTTAAAAAGTTCCAATTTGGTAATATAAATTTTGGCGTTAAATGAAGGGCCACACCAAAATTCATGTAGAATATATTGTTGAGGAAAAATGCTTCTATAATAGGAAAACTTTTATATGGATGGAATCAATTCAGAACCAGATGTTTCTTCATTTCAAAGGAGGCCACCTGCAGTTTAGTGAATCACCACAAGAACAGCTGCATATGAAGCTAGCAGCATGGGACCACATGAAATGTCTAATCTTCTTGTATCACAGCAGGCCTATT
>NW_015387039.1:486690-489762 GCF_001527695.2 Protobothrops mucrosquamatus
ACAGCAGGCCTATTGAATTGCCTTTCAGAGACCTCAGGAGTCTGAAACTCCCTTTGGTCCCAATGAATCATAATCTGTGAAGATTATGAATGAGTGCCTTGGCTTGAAACTGGGCTCCCAAACTGAGATTTAATCTGGCCAAGACATAAACAATACTGGTCAAAAGAAAAAATGCTAACTTAATATGAGAAGGAGAATATACAGTGGATTAAGGTGCATTCTGTCTGAAGAATTCAGTGTGGCATTTGGGGATATGCTACTTCAAAATGCCCAGAGAGACCTCTTTTGGTTTTTGACTGATGTATCAACTCCTAGCCTGATAGAGTTACTCATATATTAGTTGCACCTGGAGTTATTTTACTGCAATGTACTAAAAATAAATTTGCTCAGAAACTATGATGACTGCAAAACAGTGGCTGGAATGCTTTCCTGCATTTGTTTCCTCATCATGTTATGCAGATCTTATTGAACATCTGGAAAAAAACTACCTGACAATGAAAGATCCAATAAAAGAGGCAGCACCAGGAGACTACAGGCCAATTACTTGATTACCAATTATTTTTAAATTGCTAAGTGATGTGATGGCTGATACAGTCTAATAACAACTACTGTAGTTGAAAACAAGCTATTTCTACCTGGGCAGAAAGGAAACTGCCCAAATAGTGAAGAAACAAAAGATCATGTGCTAACTGACAAGATGGTTTGGGGAAAAACTGAAAGAGAATGAAGACCAACTTGAATGTAGCTTGGATAAATTCCAAGGCATTTGACTCCTGTCACATGATTGGCATTAAGCACATAGAAATAGCAGCAGGCAGTAGAAATATCAGCAGTTTTGGTCAAAGATCAATGATACAATGGAAAACACAGTTGCTGGTCAATATTGATAGACTGGGAGAGATTAATATCAAGAAATAAATCTTTCAAGCAGACTCATTCTCACTACTGTTTGTCATTTCATTGATTCCTCTGTCAACAATACTGAACAAGTCAGGCCATGGCTATCAAACATCAAAAACATCTGCCAGGCAATCCCACCTCCTTTACATGGACAATCTGAAGCCATATGGAAATATTCAATTCTGAAACAGAATTGCTACTCCACACTGGTCATACATAAAGCCAAAATATTACAGTGGAGTTTGGACTGGACAAATGTGCCACCCTTACCAACAACAGAGGGAAAATAATGAAAACTGAGGGACTCAAGATGCCCTATACAAATAGCATCAAGAGTCTGGGTGAAGATTACTACAAATAACTAGACATCCTTCAAACTGACAATATCAAGCACAGTGAAGTCAAGGAGAAGCTTAGAAGTAAATATATCATGAGAGTTGAGAAAATCTTAAAGTCCAAAATCAGTGGAAGAAATACTATCTGAGCAATTAATACCTGGACAATTCCAGTCATTAGGTACACAGCTGTAATAGTGGAATAGACTCAAGAAAAACCAAAAGTCCTGGATAGGAAGACAAGAATGACAATGAAGCATAAACTTCATCCAGACAGCCATGTTGACCAAAGTATTGTTGGAAGTAAAGTCTTCATCCTGATTCATCCAAGCCAGGAATAAATAAGCAACATGGCAACTGCTTTGGGAAGATGGTTACAGTTTATTGAAGAGGCAGAAAGATAGTTCCAGGAAAGACCAGAGGAAAGAAGGACCTGAGCACATGGGCAGTAAGTTTTTATACCCTCTCTAGCCTTTTGTTTGGAATAGTATCCTGTGGCATGAACTTTGAACTGAGTCTGAGAAGAAGGTGCACTGAAGATAGTATAGCAAGTTCAGTTCAAGTCCTATCTTAGCCATGAAAGCCAGCTGGGTGACTGGAACAGTCACTTTCATTCAACTTAACCCACATCACAGGGATGTTATTGTGGGGGAAATAGAAGGAGGAAGGCATATTGGATATGTTTGCCACTTTCAGTTACTTGAAATAAATAAATATTAAATAAATAAATAAAATCAAATCAGCATGTTTATTGAATATAGAGAGACCAAACTGGCCTACAAGAAAGACCAAATGAAGCATTGAAAAGTTACATGGTATAGATATGGCAAAGTACATGGGAAAAAACCTAGCAGGGCAAAACAGATAACAAGATCTGGCAATGGCTAAGAGCTGAAAAGTTGAAGAAAGAGACATCAAATTTGCAGATGACACCAAGCTGGCAGGAATAGCCAACACTCCAGAAGACAGGCTTAAGATACAGAAGGATCTGGACAGACTTGAACACTGGGCACTATCTAACAAAATGAAATTCAATGGTGAAAAAAGCAAGGTTCTACATTTAGGCAAGAAAAACCAAATGCACAGGTATAGTATAGGGCAGTGATGGTGAACCTTTTAGAGACCGAGTGCCCAAACTGCAACCCAAAACCCACTTCTGTATCGTAGGGTGCCGGATGGGCATGGTCCATTGGGTGGGTGTGGCCCATTGGGTGGGCGTGGCTGCGGTGGTAACTGCAGACTGAGTGTGACTAAAAGGTTCAATCAATCAATTCCAACTTTGCAAGATCTTTTTTTTCCCACAAGAAGTTGAAATTGACTGATTGATTGAACCTTTTTTTTGCACAAGGCGGCGGAGGCCTAAAGCGAAAAGGTTTTATAAAACCCAGCTGAAGGTCTAGGACTGGAACGATGGTGCGCGTGCCCACAGAGAGGGCTCTGAGTGCCGCCTCTGGCACCCGTGCCATAGGTTCACCACCACTGGTATAGGGGCTACCTTGCTCAATAGCAGTAACTGTGAGAGGGACCTCAAAGTCCTAGTGGACAATCACCTAAATATGAGCCAGCAGTATGCTGCAGCTGCCAAAAAGGCCAACACAGTGCTAGGCTGCATTATGTTGTGGCTCCGTCCGGTGGGTCCCTCTCATCAGAGGAGGAAGGCTCTGAACATGAAGGAGAGGAGATGGCTAGGCCTCCCTCTCCAGGCCCTTCCCCTCTGGTGCAGCTACGCAGTTGCTGCCAAGAAATTCATTTGCCTTTGTCTGTGCCGAGCAGTTGTTCAGGCCTCGGCTGACTGGTTGGGGGGTGTGGGTCGGACGGGGGACAGAACATCTTGTCC
>NW_015387039.1:493689-494711 GCF_001527695.2 Protobothrops mucrosquamatus
GCCCATTTTAAGGTCCCCCTGGTTCCAGTGGACCCTCCGTTGAGAGTCGAGACTATTGATGGGCGGGAGCTTGTGGCGGGGCCCATCAAATTCGCTACTCAGCCGTTGCGCCTCGCCATTGGGGCCCATGAGGAGGCGATTCAGTTTTACGTGGCGGCTGACTTGCATTTTCCCTTGGTCCTGGGGATGGCCTGGCTTCAGGCTCACGACCCTCAGGTGGCATGGTCACGAAACGCCATCTCATTCCCGAGCCTCCAGTGTGTTGATCACCACCGTCACACCTGTGCCGGCCAGGACGTCTCCACCCCAGCCGTCTCCTTGCCTCCTGAGCTGACGTCCTTCGCCGATGTGTTCAGCGAAAAGGAGGCGGACCGCTTACCCCCGCACCGACCCTACGACTGCCCGGTGGATCTGCTGCCCAACGCGCCATTGCCTGTGGGCTGCCTGTACTCCATGTCGGAGCCCGAGTTGGCCGCCCTACAGGATTTCCTGGAGAAGAACCTGGCCCGTGGGTTTATCCAGCCTTCGTCCTCCCTGCTCTCGGCCCCGGTCCTTTTCATGAAGAAGAAGACGGGGGACCTACGCCTGTGCTGCGACTACCGGCGCTTGAACGCCATCACAGTGCGGAATCGCTACCCCCTGCCACTCATTCCCGAGCTGATGGAGCGATTGCGGGAGGCCTCGATCTTCACGAAGCTCGATCTCCGAGGGGCCTACAACCTGGTGCACGTGCGTGAGGGGGATGAGTGGAAGACGGCGTTTGGCACTCGATACGGCCACTTCGAGTATACCGTCATGCCGTTCGGGCTGACCAACGCTCCCACGGTCTTCCAGCACCTGATGAACGACGTGTTCCGGGACATGTTGGACCGGTTCGTGGTGGTCTATCTGGATGACATTTTAATTTACTCCCCGAACCAGGAGAGCCACCTCCAGCATGTCCGCCAGGTCCTGCAGCGCCTGCGGGAGAATCAACTCTATGCGAAGTTGGAGAAATGTTACTTCTTCCAGACTTCCATAGA
>NW_015387040.1:0-2959 GCF_001527695.2 Protobothrops mucrosquamatus
GAACAATTAACCAGTGGAATAACCTGCCTCCAGAAGTGGTGAATGCTCCAACACTGGAAGTTTTTAAGAAGAGACTGGACAGCCGTTTGTCTGAAATGGTGTAGGGTTCCTGCCTGGGCAGGGGGTTGGACTCGATGACCTCCAAGGTCCCTTCCAACTTTATTATTATTATTATTATTATTATTATTATTATTATTATAGGATTTGGGCACCATTATGGTAGAGCTGATAGCAGATGCTCTACAAAAGGATAAGCAAGAAATATTGCCAGAAATAGATGAGGTGTACCGAATCCATACAAATTATGCTCGAAGGAATAAACTCCCACGTGAGATACATATAAGATTCGCCAGAAAAAAAATTAGAGACCTAATATACAGGATTACAAGGGAATATCCAATGATTTATAAAGGCATTGAAATACAAACATTAAAACAAGTTCCAAAGAAAGTGAGGGAACAGAGAAGAGATTACAGATTTCTCAGTGCACATCTAATTAAAAAAAGCATTCCATTCAGATGGTTAATCCCTGAGGGGATGTTGATAACATGGCAGGAGAGAAGGATTAAAATTGACAGCCTGGACAAGGCAAGAGAATTTTATGAACAACTAGAAGGGGAAGAAGAGAATAGTAGTAGGGAAGAATTAGAATTAGAATCTAAAAGTCAGGAAGACCAGCAACTAGAGTTAAAAGAGAGAGAAAGGGAGATAGAAAGTAAGGAGGTAAAAAGACAAAGGAAAGAAAGAGGAACAGGTTTGAGAGCAAGACAAACACAGAAGTAAAATAATGGATGAGAAGATAAGATTAATATCAATAAACATTAATGGACTAAATGCACCAGCTAAAAGAAAACAAATATTAACTAAATTAGTTAAACAAGGTGTAGACATAGTATGTCTACAAGAAGTACACATAAAAGAGCAACACAGAAAATATTTGGAATTTCTGAAATTAGGAGAATTATATACATCACTAATGGAACAAAAACAGAGAGGAATAGCAGTTTATATTAGAAAAGGAATTAGAGCCAAATTAAAATATCAAGACACAGAGGGAAGGGTATTAATATTAGAACTACAAATGGAACAGAAATCATGGCTATTGGTGACAATTTATGCTCCAAATGAAAATCAAAAAGAATTTTATAAAGATTTACACGAAAAACTTATAGAAATTGGACAAGGAAACATCTGTATAATAGGAGATTATAATGCGATAGTGGATGTAAAAATGGATTATATTAGCAATATGAAAAATAAAAAGAAATGGAAAATACTACCAAAAACATTTTTTGAAATGGCACATGAATTCAATTTATTAGTTCAATGGAGGAAACAGAATCCCATAAAAAAGGAATATACCTTTTTTTCAAATCCACATAAATCGTGGTCTAGGTTGGATATGGCAGGGCTTTTCAACCTTTTCACCCATTGTACCACTTTTAGGATATGGCAATATCCGAGTACCACCAGTCGCCTAGCAAGGTGTCAAAAACTTGATGACTCCCCCAAAAAAGGGAAAAAGTGATGAAGTACAGGTAGTCCTCGACTTACAACAGTTCGCTTAGTAACTGTTCGAAGTTACAATGGCACTGAAAAAAGTGCCCCGCAAGGCACAGCCGAGCAAGACACCTGCCTGCCCGCCCAGCTGCGCTCTTCCTCCTGTCTGAGGTTTTCATTGTGAACATTTCTGTTGAGGATTGGCAGCGGGGGTGGGGTGCGGGGTGTTTGGTTTTTATTCCCCCCGTCTGCTGGGTGGTTGCAGCAGGTTTTGGTCACTTCACATGACCCTGGGACACTGTGACCGTCATAAATATGAATCAGTTGCCAAGCATCTGAATGTAAATCACAAGATCCTGGAGATGCTGCAACATTCCAGGTGATCGGCGCTTCTTCTGGGCTCAGCAGAAGCACCAGGATCAGCGCTGAGCTCCAGCTGGAGCCTGGCGCTGATCCTGGCGCTTCCGCTGAGCCCTGACAGCCCTGCAGCTCCAGCCATCTCTCGCTCAGGCTTGTGCAGTGCTGCCACCGGTTCAGCTCATTCCCCTCCCCCACTACCACTTTTCTAGGATGGTCGCGTACCACCTGCCAGGTGCCAATATACCACAGGTGGTACCCGTACCACTGGTTGAAAAGCCCTGGGATATGGCATGGATGAACGGAGAAATAGGACAAGAAGTGGAGACAATAGAAATAATGCCAAATATATGGGCTGATCACAACCCTTTGAAAATAGTGTGGACAGGTCAGAAAAAAGTAAAGAGAAGGTGGACATTAAATACTCAAATTTTAAAGGAAAGAGAATTTATTGTAAGGATTAAAAAAGAAATGGAATTATTTTTTAAAGAGAATACAAAACAACAAACATCACTACAAATTATATGGGATACTGCCAAAGCATATCTGAGAGGCATAGCAATAGCATATACAGCTAGGAAAAATAAGGTGAAAAGGCAGACACAAAACATACTTTTGGAAGAGATTAAAAAATTAGAATCCAAATTACAACAGGAGCCACAAGGATCATTGACTGCGCATGCGTGAGAGATGGCGGTCTTCGGTGAATAGCTCCGAAAAACGCGGAGCCCGAAATGGCTAAAGGGGGAGCTTGGAAAGCTCCTTGAAAGGTCCGGAGACTTCCCCCCTCCCGGTAAGCCCCCCAGGACTAGATACGGGACGCATGGGGGCGCGGGGGACGTGGAGCCGACTGGTTACCGTTTTTCGGCCTCTTCGGCTTCCCCGGCCTTCCGTCCTCGGCGATCCCGTTGGTGGCTTGTAGGTGGCTTTTCCGGTGGCCCTTGGGGCGGACAGCTCGGCCCGAATCGCTCGGCCCGGATCGTCTGGCTGCGGAGGTGCTCGTGGGGGAGGCAGCGGCCTGGGCGGCTCGTATGGCTCCTCCTCATGGGAGATGGCACGGATGGCTCCTGGGCGGCCCGGATGACTTTTCCTCGTGGCGGCC
>NW_015387040.1:6157-9298 GCF_001527695.2 Protobothrops mucrosquamatus
AGCAAGCGGACCTGACCTAGGGTGGATTTTATACTGGGTTTTTTAGGAATTTGGAAGACGCAACTCTAAATTTGGTTTAATTCGGTTTTAAGGGGGGGATTGTATATATGTTTTGGTTTTAAGTATGTTGTGCGCCGCCCTGAGTCCCGTCGGGAGAAGGGCGGCATATAAATTAAATTAAATAAATAAATAAATAAATGAAATGATTAAAGAGGAAATGACTCTGGCCAAACATAAATTAAATATAGTAGAACAAGAGGAATTGGCAAGAGAATTGAAAGTAGCTAAACAAAACTTTTTCGAACATGCAAACAAGCCTGGGAGGTGGCTTGCCTACAAATTAAAAAAGAGAGAAGGAAAAAAGATTTATTCAGGAACTACAGGACAAAAATGGAGAGTTGCAATATAAAATAGAGGAAAAGAAAAAAATAATTCAGAACTATTTTGAGTTACTATATAAAAAAGAGGAAACAGAGGAGGAGGAGAACATAAAACAATATCTAAAGGCCAATGGTCTGCCGGAATTAAAAGAAGGACAAAGAGAATTATTGAATAAAAAAATAACAGCAATGGAACTAAGAATGGCAGTACAAAAACAAAAAAATAATAAAGCTCCGGGGCCAGATGGTCTACCAGGGGAAGTGTATAAGACTCTTCATGAAGACCTGGAAACGGTATTATTAGATGTATATAATGATGTATTGGAGAAAGCCAAATTACCAGACTCCTGGACAGAAGCCAACATAACTCTCATTCTAAAAGAAGATACGGACCCTAAACAAATAAAAAATTATAGACCAATCTCGTTGTTGAATTCGGATTATAAAATTTTTACTACGATAATTGCGGAACGACTAAAAATAATACTAAATCAAATAATACACTCGGATCAAAATGGTTTTTTACCCACTAGACAAATTAGGAACAACACGAGAATGGTCTTAAATGTCCTGGAATATTACGAAGCACACCCCGAAAAACAGGTTGCATTAGTTTTTTTAGATGCTCAGAAGGCATTCGACAACCTTAATTGGCAATTTATGTTCCAACAGATAGAAGATATGAAATTTGGAGAGAAATTTGAACAAATGATAAAGTCAATATACACGATACAAAAGGCTAGAGTAATAATAAATGGGGAGAATACAGAGAAGGTAGAAATCAATAAAGGAGTAAGACAGGGATGTCCAATGTCACCTCTACTTTTTATCCTAACGTTAGAAGTGCTATTAACTCAAATTAGAAACAACAAAGAGATAAAAGGATTAAAGGTTAAAACAGAAGAATACAAGACACAGGCATTCGCAGACGATTTGGTATTTTTTATAGAGGAACCATTAGAAAGAGGTAAAATTCTAATGAATGAAATAGAAAAATATGGAACAGTGGCAGGACTAAAAATAAATAAAGAAAAGACTAAAATATTAGTAAAAAATTTAACTGAAAAACAAAAAAGGAGACTAGAAGAAAATTTGGGGCTGCAAACTGTAAAAAAGATTAAATATTTAGGAATTTGGCTCACCACAAGATGCTCTTCAATAAAAAGATAATTATAAAAAATTGATACTACAAATGAAAAAAGATTTAGAGATTTGGGGGAAATGACAATTAACATTGATAGGAAGGATTTCGGTGATCAAAATGAATATTTTACCAAACTTGTTATATCTATTTCAAATAGTTCCAATAAAATTGGGAATTTTTTTTTTGATGAATTAAACAAAATGATTAATAAATTTATATGGCCACGTAAAAAAGCACGAATAAATGTTAAAGCGTTACAGGACAGTAGAAGTAGAGGTGGCCTTGGGCTTCCAAAATGGGAAACTTATTACCAAGCAGCGGGGCTGCTTTGGATCAGCGATTGGATAAATTTAGAAAATAAAAGGGTTCTAACAATTGAAGGTCATGATTTACAGGTTGGATGGCATGCGTTTTTATGGGGAAAAGATAAGAAATTGCACACATACTTTTACCGGCACCAGATAAGGGATGCATTAATTTGGACATGGGGAAAAGTTAAAAAAAATATTATACGAAAATTCCAATTTGGATCTCACCAATGGAGGCAATAATTCACCCAAACACACTGGATAAAACAAATATGATAAGGTACAAAGAACTATTAGATAATCAAGGGAAGCTTAAATCAAGGGAAGAATTAAAAGAACAGGGAATAATTATTGATTGGTGGCCATATACACAGATACAATCAAAATACAGCAAAGACATGGAAGAGTATGGAATAAGTCGGATACCACAGCAATTGGACAAAATACTGACAAACAAGGGAGGAAATTTTTTAACAAAAACCTATAAACTCTTATTGGAAGTTGAATTGGAAGAAGAAATAGTAAAGGGTCCAATGATAGCATGGGCATGAAATATAGGCAGAAATATAAAATTAGAAGAATGGGAAAGAATATGGAACAGAAATTACAAACTAACGCTGTCAACTGCATATAAAGAAAATCAATATAAAATGTTCTATAGATGGCATTTAGCACCGGCGAGATTGGCCAAGCTATATAAAAATATGAATCCAGATTGTTGGAAATGCAAAAATAATGAGGGAACATTTTACCATATGTGGTGGCAATGTCCCAAAGTAAAGACCTATTGGGAGCAGATAAGGAGATGGATACAGGAAATAACAAAACAACAAATTGAACTGAAACCCGAAATATTTCTACTAGGCATAATCAATCCAAAGATGGAAAAACAATTTCAATATATCATTATACATATAATAACTGCTGCACGCACTGCATATGCGCAATGCTGGAAAAGGGAAAATATACCAACAAATGCAATGATTATATACAAGATATTAGAATGTGCTGAGATGAATAAACTTACTTTAGAAATAAAAGACAAAGAAGTTACAGAATTTTATGAGATATGGGACATGTATTATAATTGATTAGAATTGAGGAATAAAAAAGTATGAAAAGTAATGTAAATAAATGTAAATAAATGTAAGAGATATAGGACATAGTATTGTTAAGAAAAAAATGTACTTTGTATTTTGTTATTTGTAAAGAGAAAAATAAAAAATTATATATATATATATATATATATATATATATATATATATATATATATATATATATATATATATATATATATATATATATATAT
>NW_015387040.1:12332-14023 GCF_001527695.2 Protobothrops mucrosquamatus
TGGACTGGCACGTAACCCTGACGAAGTCGGAAGGAGTCCGACGAAAGCTTGGTGTAGTTTTGTTTTATGTTTTATGTTATTAAACTTTGTATAGTTTGATATACTCCTGGTGTTCACAGTTTGTTTTTGGAAAGATGATCACACCCAGGAGTCACTGTTTTAGTTTTAGTGTTATTAGAAATATATATATATATATATAATTTTTTATTTTTCTCTTTTATATATATATAGATATATTTATATAAATATAAATATATATATATATATATATAAAAAGACGTGTAACCAGAATATTAGATTTTGGTATGAAAAGGGGGAAAGGGAGAAGTTGAGATAAGGGAAACTTTTGGCCACCTAAATATAAAATAGTTGGAAATCATAAACAATAGTGTTAACTTTGAATATTGATGGGAAATTAAAGCCTGAAAAAAAGCAATAACAGGACATTGATTGTATATAAGGATTAAGTGCAAATGCAATTAAGATATGTATAAGCTAAAAATTATTGATAACTGTAACAAATATGTTTTTATTTAGTCGATAACAATAAGAATTGTACTAGCCTAATATGAGATAACAGATATTAATGGAAAAAGAGAGGAAATATCTGATGTTGTAACATGAGATTTATACTAAAGATTTATATACACTACTGAACTATTGATTAACCCAGTCATCACGTTGCTTTTTAAATATCTAATTGTAAAATGAGAAAATCAATAAAATATTAGAAGGCTAATGGAAATCCTTTTTTGGATGTGATCCTCAATCCAAAGCACAAACAGTTTTTTTTGTTTTGGAAATGAGGCCTGTTCTATTTCTAGTAATGATGGCATCTGTTCCTGGCGCTGTTTTAATTGCCTCTCTAATCTTTTCTTTATCCTTAAGGATAGCAGAGATGGTGGACTAGGCCAGTCCTACTTCTTGTGCTATATTCTTTACCTACAGTACTTCCCCTCATCATGTGCTTTGATTATTTTCATTTTTATGTCCAGATTGATGGTTCTCCTTATTTTCTTGCCTCCATGATGGGCTGAAGTGGAGCTTGGTGGACAGAGAGAGAGAGAGGGAAAGAGGGAGATTTACAGTACTGTATCTTCAGTGTTACAGTGGAGGGAGGCAGTAATGCAAGCATGTGTTTTTCTTGTCTAACAAAAACTTCTTTCCCTGGGCAAAAGCACATGAATGGTCACTGCTAGTAGCAACATACTACACAGTATTTGAAAGTCATTTATTTACTGTATTAAATATTGATTTCCACATTCCATCTTTGTTCTTAACCGTCTCCCCGCTCTGCTCCTCTTGGTCCTTTTTCCCTTAGTGTACAGCATATACAAAACTGAATCTGATTCTTGACAATCAGATTGGAGACAGTGAACTATGAAGGCCAGACTCTCCATACAGTCCATTTGTGAGGAAAAGCCAGGGTTCATAGAAAAGGATAAGAACCTCATATAAATAGCTTGCAAATTTAAAAATCAAGAGTTTAGAAATGTTAGAAGTAAGTCTTCATCCTGGTTCATCCAAGCCGGGAATAAATAAGCAAACATGGCGACTGCTTTGGGAAGAAGGTTACAGTTTATTGCAGAAGACAGATGGTCCTTGCAAGAAGCAGCAGAGGAGAAGAAAGAGAGCGAGCACATGGGCAGAAGGTCTTTTTATACCCTCTAGCCCTGCTTGGAATAGTTTCC
>NW_015387040.1:19020-23764 GCF_001527695.2 Protobothrops mucrosquamatus
GGGCCGCTAGGCCGCCACCGCGTCGGGCCGCAGATTTTCCTGGCCGCTAAGCCGCCAGGCCACCACCGCGCTGGGCTTCGCAAGGCCTCGCTAGGCCTCTCCGCGCCTGGGCCGCCCTCCGCGGCTCCGCAGCTCCGCCCGCAGCCCCGCCCAGCCCAAGCCAGGCGGTCCCGCGGTCCGTCGACCGTCCTCTTCGCTCGCCGACCCTCTCCTCTTACCAAATCCCGGCCGGCGAGCACCCCCGGACCTTCAGAGGCTCCCCATCTCTGCCGAGGACCCCGCAGAGGCTACGGAGCTGAAAACAGTAGGTCCGCCATCACATGCATCACACAGCATTGTGTGTAACATTGTGTGTTACAGTACACTGCATGTGTGGCAATGTTTTTTGTATGTGCAAAAAGCCTTTGCTGCTGAGAACGGAGGCTGGGAAGGACACGCGCTCACTCTGAGGCTTGGTTTTCATTGGCAAAGCCTTTGAGGAAAGGCCTTTCCCAACAAAAACGGAGCCCCCGGGGGGGGAAGTGCATGTCGCTCCAAGGCTCCATTTTCATCGGCAAAGGCCTCCTCAAGCCCTATGGGGCTCTTTGAAGTGGCACCCCATAGGTGCATAAACACTTTTTGGCCAGAGGTCGAAAATTTCTGGGGGCCATGACCTCTTGTGACTTCAGGCACCCATCCGCTTTTGCAGAGAAAGGGGCCTGAACTCTCGTGAGATTAGGGCATCCAGAAGCTTCCAGTCTGCATGAAAAGTGTTTGTACGCCAATGGGAGGCTTGAAACAACATCATTTCGCTGCCCCAAACCTCCCTTCGGCATGCAAATGCTTTTCCGTGCCAAGCCTGGAAGCCTTTGGAGGAGACTCACCAAGGCTGCCCGCCGCTCCAGAAGTGGCAGGCAGCCCGGTGAGTCAGAGAAGCCGAGCAGGGCGTGCTCGTCCTGCTCTCCCTCTGCTCTCGCCAGCAGCAGGCAAAGAAACAGCGAGGCTGGAGAGGAGACAGATCTTCACAAGGTAAGCGACCCGGCGCAGCAAGATGGGGGAGAGCAATTGTGGGGACCCCAGGGGAGGAAGAATGAGGTATCTCAGTGGGTCGGGGGAGGCCTTGGATGGTCTGAAACAGGTGGCCTGTTCCATCAATAGCCCCCCATGGCCTTCCCCACCCTCAGATACCTCATGTGCGCTTAACAACCCGCACATTTGATTAGCCTATGCTGTATGATGGGCTCTCCTAACTTGGAGACATTTCTTAAAAGGGAGTAAAATACCCTTCCAGGTGTGAACTGATCATAAGAACCTCGAATCCATAAAAACCCCTAGGAAACTCTCCCCAAAACAAGCATGGTGGGCTCAGCATTTCCACCAATTCAACTTTACAATTCATTACCTTCCTGGGGGGAAGAATTTTCTGGTAGATGCCCTGTCTAGAATGCTGCAATATAACTGTGTGAAATCTGAAGTAATTAAACCATTGCTGACCCCAAAACAGTTAGCAGCACCTGTCACTACCAGAGCGCAAACCAGGGCTACAATGCCACTGGACAAGACAGCGGCCCAAGAGTTTAAGAAAGCATTGGAAACCGATGAGTGGTTTCGGAGTCATAAGAACTTATGTTTAATAAAAGACGACCTGGCATGGGTCGGGGAGAAAGTGTATGTTCCAGCAGCTCTAAGACTAAAAGTGATGTGAGCTGGACACGACTCAAAAATAGCTGGACACTTTGGGTTCGTCAAAACCCTACACCTTAAGAGACAATTCTGGTGGCCTTCTTTGAAAAAGGACATAGAGAAATATGTAGCCAGCTGCCCCACGTACGCCACAGCAAAGCAGCAGCAAGGGAAAACTCCAGGGCTATTTCAGCCGGTGGAGAGCCCTTCAGCAGCCTGGAGAGAGAGCTCTATGGATTTTATTGTGGAACTTCCTGAAAGTGCTGGGAATACAGATATTTGGGTGGTTACGGACCTGTTCTCTAGGCCAGGGCTTTTCAACTGGTGGTACTTTAGCACCTGGCAGGTGGTATGCAACCCCTAGCCAAGTGTAACGGGGGAGGGAATGAGCTAAACCGGCGCTGCACAGGCCAGGAGATCAGCTGGAGCTGTAGGACTCGGCAGAAGCCACAGGATCTGCGCACGCAGCTACATGCTCATTGGAGCTTCCGCTCCAAGAGAAAAGGAGGAGGAGATCAAGGAGAGAAGCTATAAAAGGAGCAGATTTAGGTGGGAGAGGGAGAGAAAAAAAACACACGGAGAAAGAGAGAGAATAGTATTTTGTTAGCGAAGCAGTGAGGACAGAGCAAGAGAGTGAGTGGACTTTGTGAACAACGTGAGTGGGAGACTGAGCGAGCGGCCTTTGCAAGCGACGGGGGAGAGTGGGAGACTGAGCGACGAGCAGCCTTTGTGAGTGACGGGGGACCGAGCGAGCGGCCTTTGTGAGTGACGGGGGACCGAGCGAGCGGCCTTTGTGAGCGACGGGGGAGCAAGTGGGAGACCAAGCGGCCTTTGTGAGCAATGTGAGTGGGAGACTGAGAGAGCGGCCTTTGTAAGCGACAGGGGAGCGAGTGAGAGATCGAGAGAGCAGCCTTTGTGAGCGACGTGAATGAGAGACCGAGCGAGTGGCCTTTGCAAGCAACAGGGGAGCAAGTGAGTGGGAGACTGAGCGAGCAGCCTTTGTGAGCGACGTGAGAGACTGAGCGAGCGGCCTTTGCAAGTGACGGGGGAGCGAGTGGGAGACAGAGTGAGCAGCCTTTGTGAGCGTGAGTAGGACGAGTAAGCGGCCTTTGCAAGCGATGGGGGAGCGAGTGGGACACCGAACGAGCAGCCTTTGTGAGCAACGGGGGAGCGAGTGAGAGACCAAGCAAGCAGCCTTTGCCAGCGACAGGGGAGCGAGTGGGAGACCAAGCGAGCAGCCTTTGCAAGCGACAGGGGAGCGAGTGGGAGACCAAGCGGCCTTTGTGAGCTACATGAGTGAGAGACCGAGTGAGTGGCCTTTGCAAGCGACAGGGGAGCAAGGGAGTGGGAGACCGAGCGAGCGGCCTTTGTGAGCATGAGTGGGACCAGTGAGCGGCCTTTGCAAGTGACGGGGGAGCTAGAGGGAGATCAAGCGAGCGGCCTTTGTGAGCGACATGAGAGACCAAGCAAGCGGCCTTTGCAAGCAATGGGGGAGCAAGTGGGAGACTGAGCAAGCGGCCTATTTCAGCGACGTAAGTGGGAGACCAAGCAAACGGCCTTTGCAAGCGACAGGGAAGCGACTGGGAGACCAAGCGGCCTTTGTGAGCAATGTGATTGGGAGACCAAGAGAGCGGCCTTTGTGAGTGACAGGGGAGCGAGTGAGAGACCGAGCGAGCGGCCTTTGTGAGTGACGTGAGTGAGAGACCGAGCGAGTGGCCTTTGCAAGCAACAGGGGAGAGAGTGGGAGACCAAGCAAGCAGCCTTTGCCAGCGACGTGAGAGACTGAGCAAGTGGCCTTTGCAAGTGACAGGAGAGCGAGTGGGAGACTGAGCGAGCGGCTTTTGTGAGCGATGGGGGAGCGATTGAGTGAGAGACCTAGCAAGCGGTCTTTGTGAGCGACGTGAGTGGGAGATCGAGCGAGTGGCCTTTGCAAGCAACGGGGGAGCAAGTGGGAGATTGAGGGAGCAGCCTTTTTGAGCAACATGAGAATAAAAGAAGATAACTACATAAAATTACTAAAACAAAATTAGATTTGGAAAAATGGAAAAATCTCCAACTTTCAATGCTAGGGAGAATAGCAACAGTGAAGATGAATATTTTATCAAAACTACTCTTTTTATTTCAAACAATACCTATAAAACTGGTAAAAAAAATTTTTTATGAAATACATTGACTTTGAAATTTATTTGGCAAGGAAAAAAAGCTAGAATTAGATTGAAAATGCTACAAGAAGCGAAAGAAAATGGAGAATTTGGGCTGCCAGATTGGGCCTTATATTATCAAGCATCTGTATTAACTTGGTTAAAAGAATGGATAACTCTTAGACATAAAAGATTACTATACCTAGAGGGGCATGACCTACAACTCGGATGGCATGCCTTCTTATGGTATGGGAAGAATAAAATACATAGACACTTTCAAAACCACTATATAAGAAATGCACTGCTTCTAGAATGGGAAAAAGTAAAAGCGAAAATTTATATGAAAATACCTGGATGGCTTTCAACAATGGAAGCGTTTGTTCACCCAAACTTAATTATGAGAAAATTGTGACTTATAAAGACATTTTGAATACTGAAGGGAAACTAAAAACCAGACAAGAACTGGAAGAACAGGGCATTGATTTATCATGGTGGCCACACCTGCAAATTCAAGCAAGATATGAAAAAGATGTTAAAGCATCTGGATTTTACAAAGAACAGGCAGAATTTGATCAGATATTATTGACATCAGATGAAAAATTAAGAAACTGTATATGTTAAGTTTAAAGATGGAAGAGGAACAAGTTAAAGAAACATTGATAATATGGGCAAAAAACTTTGGGCATAACATAGAGTTAGAAAACTGGCAAAACCTTTGGGAAAGAAATTCTATTTTTTTTTATTTATTTTTCACCATACACCATACACCAAAACTACATAAACATAAATCTTTTCTTCTAACAGAACAGTGCTTTACATTTTAAATATTCTTTACATCTTATTTACATTTTATATACATCAATAATTATATCTTTTTCTTTCTCTGTTCTAGCCAATTATAACATTTATTCCAAATTTCATAAAATTCTGACGTCTCCTTA
>NW_015387040.1:27375-28380 GCF_001527695.2 Protobothrops mucrosquamatus
CCTTTGTAGATCATTGGATCTTCTCTAGTAATTTTATAAATTATGTCTCTCACCTTTTTCCTAGCAAATCTAATATGCACTTCTCGTGGGAGTTTGTTGCGTCTGGCATAATTTGGTGACGTCAGGGTGGTGTGGAGGCAAGAGGACAGTCTCTGTCCCTTAACTCCAATCTTTCTACGATTGGAGACCCTTTGGGGGCGCAGAAAAGTCTGGAGGGCTATGCATGAGAAAGGGTGAAGCCTGAAGAGTAATGAGGTGAGAGGCGATCACCCGTTACAACGAATGTAACGGGTGATCGCCTCTCACCTCATTACAGATGGCGGATCTGAGGCCCTGACAAAATCACAGAGGATGCGGAAGCAAAGAGGAGCTTAACAGACTGTGTTAATGAGGGAGTTAAAATAGTCTAAAATATCTCTATGAAATAAATAGGAAAGTCAAAAAAAAGATTTACGTGTCTAAGAGGGTGGGTGTTGAAAGAAAGCTCAACTGGTGAGGGAATCCTCAATGCAAGCGGCGACCCGGCGGGAAGAGCTGTGAGTTGACAGATTTAACAACCAGAGGATTAACAGGAAGGTGACATAAAAGAAAGAAAGACCTTGTGGTAAACGTTTGAGCGCAAATACAAGGAAGACAGTTTTCAGTGCTTCTAGATTTTTGTGATCTGTCCATACCTCAAATGGCACCTTGCTCCCTTCTAGATAGTGTCGCCAGTTTTTTTTTCAATATAAAATTTTATTATTTTTTCAACATAAAAATTTTTTTTCTTCACAAATACTACACAATGCTATATAAAAAACCCCCCACCCCCCCCGGACTTCCCAAACCTAATCCCAGGATAATATTCAGATATAAGTAAACAAATATTAACATCTCTAACTCCACAAAATATATTATTCTACATCTAATCGCGAAGGCCTCTTTCTCCCAGATTGCCCATCTCCGCTCGCTCTCAGTAAATTTCTTAGAGGTGTAGGCACAGGGCTGCAGGATCCCACTTTTGTT
>NW_015387040.1:30412-37864 GCF_001527695.2 Protobothrops mucrosquamatus
ATAATACTCTAAAACATTTAAGACCGTTCTAATATTGTTTCTGATTTGTCTTTAACACTTCTCTCACCAGCTTTATGTGATCAGTCATATTCGTGCTGTATATCAGGATATTAGCAAGATACACCAAAACCCCTTTGTACAAGTGATCATGTAGGACCTCATTAATCAACTGCATAAATACAGCTGGGGCCCCCTGTAGAGCAGCAGCGGAGGATGGAGCGTAGGGTGCTGCCCAGGTGGAGAGTGCGGTCCTTGCAGCTGGAGCGAGACCAAAGGCCTGAGAAGTCCCGTTGGAGAAGTTGACGCAGAGAGAAGAAGCGTTCATCCTTGGAGGGACCTGGCTGTCAAATGCTGCCCTGCTGCTAAAGAGCACAGTGAAAGCTGCAGAGGTCGAGTTCCCACTGATCTCGTCCTAGGATTTCCGTTCACCTGTGATGATGATGGCAAAATGACTGGCCGCTTGGGATGAGTCAGGAGAATGGAAATACCTGACTGCTATCCACATCCACTCGGTCGAACGTCTGAGGGAGAAGCTTGACAGGCTGGAGATGGGCGAAGGAGGACAGGCCACGCGCCAGGTGATCTCATCTGGGCAAGAAGACAGGCGGCCCCGTGAGCTTCCACCGCTCCAACCAAGTCCCAGTCCCGTAGTGATGGCACGGGCTGCCTCCCTGCTGCAGAAACCAGACCTAACATCGAGTCCAGGGCACTGGTGGAGCCCTGACCACTACCGACGCCACGCAAATCCGGATCGACCCCAGCGACAGGTCAGTCCCGAGTATTACCGGCGTTCTGCCAGCCCTGACCGATGCCGGTGTCACGCTAGCCCAGACCATCGTTGACGTTCTCCTAGCCCTGACCGCTACCAACGCCCGATAAGTCACCATTATCGGCGCTATGCCAGCCCCGAGCGCCGGTGGTGCCTGGCCAGCCCAGACCGCTACCAACGCCCAACTGGCCCCAACTACTACCAATGTCGTGCCAGCCCTGTTGGCGCCCTGCCAGCCCGGGACCCCCGCCAAGAGTCTTCCATCGAGGGGGATTTCAGCAACCCCAACCCCAGTTGCCTGGTTTGCTGCAGGCTCTTTGGGACCGACAACCTGCAGATCCAACCCCCCTCAAGCCCACTTTCGACGGTGATCCCGAGAAGGTGATTGTTTTCCTGAACCAGGTATGGTCTCGTGTAAATTGTTATGGCTGTGCTTACTTAGATGATGCTGAAATGGTTGATACTGTAGCCGCAAATTTGGAAGGAGAAGCCGCAGAGTGGATGGCTGCCATACGTGAGGAGCAGGCACCAGAGCTATGGGATTTCGATCTATTCACACGCGGACTGAGAACCAGGTTTTAAGATGAATCCCAGGCTGTGGAAGCCGAAAAAGACATCCACGATGTGAAGCAGAGGGATTGGCCTGCAAGAGAGTACATAAGAGAATTTTGAAGGGTGGTGGGACAGATCAGGCAGTGGCCTGAACAGTCATTGATCCACTACTTCAAAGCGGGGATGGACCACGATCTGTTCCAGACGTGCATCTGCAGGGGGAATCCTGATCAACTCCATGATTGGTACCGTTTGGCTACGAATTTAGATGTCGAACTGACCCGGTACCACAAGCCTGCAACTTCAGGACCCCAACCAAGGCAAGATCCAGTGGGATGCCAAACGTCGCAACGCCCCCCACCTGCTGTGGTGACTGGATCCATTAGGGCTCCTGCTGGATCTCAGATCAAGTGCTTCAGGTGTGGGCAACTTGGGCATCGAGCAGCAGATTGTTCGGTCCCTTTCCCTCCCCCAAAAACTGCGACCACAGCTCCCACGAAGCCAAAGAGACAACCTTGACCAGCGCGAAAGAAGTCAAATTGGGTCAGCCAGGGGCAAGTTGTACAAGTCACCTCTCCTCCCCAGGAGAAGCAAGAGGATTCAGCTGAGCGCCTGCCTGCACCTGATCCATACGACAGCGATGACGCAGGAGAAGACGACCTGATGGTGAGTCAGCCTATCCCACCTTTTGCCCTTTCTGCTAAACTATTGGTACCTAAGTCAGGGGCTCAGATGGATTTGAATGTTTTAGTACTGCACGCGATGCTTGATCAACCTCCCCACGGTACTAAAACTGCACATTAGGGCAAAACTGCTGCCTCTACCCATGAGATTTGAGCAGGCCAATGGATCTCTCATAGGAGGAGCCCCAGCCACTCACTTGACTGAGCTAGTGCGCCTAGAGATAGGGGAGCATTGGGAGCTAATCCATTTTGTGGTGATCCCAAAAATGACAGAAGCAGTGATCCTAGGACTAGCTTGGCTTGACAAATGGTGCCCTATGATCTGGTGGGAGAACGGAGTGAGGACTCTAAGACTAGCAACTGGACCATCATATCCTACCCCAATCATTAGCCCAGTTGAGAGCCAAGGGCAGCACCTGGAGACCTTGAAGTCTGCTGTGAGTCCCCCACCTGGAGAGCCACTCATCCCAAGTGAATATAGAGACCTAGCAGAAGCATTCAGTGAGGCGGAATGCGATGTCCTCCCCCCCCCACAGAACCACTGAATGCGCTATTGAGATTTTACCAGGAGCCAAATTACGCAAGCCAAAAATGTATTCAATGACCCCCCGCGAACTGAAGGAACTGAGGGCATACATTGACAAGAACTTAGCCAGAGGATTCATCCAGCCAGCAAAATCCCTGTGCTTTTCAAGGAAAAAAAAGATGGGTCGATGAGGCTATGCGTAGAATATAAGGGGTTAAATGGTGTCAGCGTGGAGAATATGTACCCCCTCCCCTTGATGAAGGACATGTTAGCCCATTTGGCAAAAGGAAAAGTTTTTACCAAATTAGACCTAAGAGAGGAATATTACCGAGTAAGGATCAAGGAAGGAGACAAGTAGAAAACGGCTTTCAACAGCCCCTTGGGGAGCTTCCAGTTCAATGTTATGCCTTTCGGACTCCAGGGGGCTCCTGCTGTTTTCATGCAACTGATAAATCAAGTACTGCATAATCACCTGTATAAGGGGGTTTTAGTCTACCTTGACGACATCCTCATCTACACAGAGACCATGGCGGAGCATTTCAAATTAGTACGTGAAGTGCTCAGAAAACTGCTAAACGCTAAACTTTACGCAAAGCTCTCAAAATGTGAGTTCCATCAAACACGCCTGGATTACCTAGGATATAGGATTTACAGTGAGGGCCTTGAAATGGATCCAGCTAAAGTGAAAGCTGTACTGGAATGGCAACTCCCACGGACCCGTAAGCAGCTCCAGAGTTTTTGGGATTTGCAAACTTCTACCAGCAATTCATCCCCTCCTTTGCCAAGATTGCTTTGCCAATTACTGAACTGTTAAAAATGGGGGAAAACGGGGGGGAAACCACAACCCTGCCAACCACTGCCTTGGTCCATAGAATGCCAAACTGCTTTTGAGAATTTAAAGAGACTGTTTGCAGCAGAACCCATTCTCAAACATCCCGATCCTGAGAAACAATTCATCACCCAAGCCGATGCCAGTGATGTGGCTGTGGGGGCCGTTCTTTTGCAAAGGAAAGAGAAGGGGGATTTGCAGCCCTGCACCTACACCTCCAAAAATTTAACAGACACTGAATGAAGGTGGGTGGTCTGGGAGAAAGAGGCTTTCACAGTACAGTGGGCTCTGCTCACCTGGCATCATTTCCTTGAAGGGGGCGACTTGCTTTTGAAGTGTGGACTGATCACAAAAATCTAGAGGCACTGAAAACCCCCCGTAAGTTTTCTCTTAAACAAGTTCGGTAGGCGCAGTATTTTAACCGTTTCGATTTCACGCTAAAATACATCCCGGGAGGAAAAAATTTCCTAGCTGACGCCCTATCCAGGCTGCCCCACTGTAAGAGCTGTTGAGAGGAGATTGTGAACTCCATTATTCCGCAACCAGAGTCAATCTCTCAAGTAACTACAGGGGGGCAATCACGGGCAAAACCACCTGAACCAGGCTTCCGGTTTCGTCACGCAGCCGCCATGGACGGCTGGGAGATTTGCTCTCTCTCCCCCGTTCAGTTTTGCATCACTGGAGGGCCCTGAAAAGGGCCGAAAATCACCCCGAAGAGGCGATCAGCAAGGAGGGGCTTTTGCTGGATCGTAGGAGAGCAGCAACGCTCCTGTTAAACCTGGCAATCTCTCCAAACCGGCGAACAAAAGGACCGGCCATAGAAATATGGCTCGTCCCTAGGCTGCTAACAGCCGAAGTCACATTAACATCTGGCAACTTCAAAGCAGCGTGGAATGGATTGGGTGAGATCTGCCTCTCTTACATCCTAATTACTTAATTACCTCCATAAGCTGCTAAAGTACTTTCCCCCCTGTGGTGAGGGAAGGGGGATTTTAGCCCTCCCTCCAGAAACAGCGGCTATCAACCACTTGGGAGTCTAAAACGTTGGAAAAATACTGGGATCCTAATTGGAATTCTATTTTTTAAAACTGGTGGATTATAAGACTTGTAACTTTCTACTCTCTATTTTTTTTTCTTTTCTGATTTTTACTCTAACTATTATTGAAGATTTGGGTTCTTTCTCTCCCCCTTAAAATAGAGGGGGAAAAGAAAGCTGAAAAGATCTAACTAACTATGAGTTTGCTGGCTAAATTTGAGACTGTAACCTGCTATTCTTTAAGAGAGACTTGTTGATAGCTTTGAAATTAGATAATATATAAAGCAACCTTGAAGCACCATCTGCAAGAAACTCAGCTCAGCTTTTTACTTGGTGGACTTTCTGATTGTAAGCTTTTTGTTTAGTTTAATACACGACAATTGAAGAAGAACAGGAATGGATTTCTCCCACAGAGGAAGTACAGGAACAAATTCTTTATATGTTAAAAGCAATTATCCAAACTCTCCGTATGCAAGCTCAAACTATGACTTCAACTAAAGAATCATCTATACAGAATTTTATAGAGAAGGAACGTTGGCTTACCTGAACGTCCTTTCTTAGCAGGATGATGAAGAATCCACCAATGGGTTATTTCAGTCCTCCTGCCCAATCAGACTAAGTTGTCAAGTGGTCACGCCCCCTCTTTGTCTGGGACTTCCCAGTTTCATCGACGGCGTAGCCAATGACGACAGTGCGACGTGAAGGCTCTCAAGCAGGTATCCGGAAAAAAACACACACAAGAAGCACAGGCCCCCAACTCAGACCTAACTAACCACTAAATGGGAGGGCGTGGATTCTTCATCATCCTGCTGAGAAAGGACGTTCAGGTAAGCCAACGTTCCTTCTCCAGCAGGATGACTGAAGAATTCACCAATGGGACGTACCAAAGCTTCCGAAGTCCCTACGGGTGGGTGTCAGTTGGGGGCGGACCCCCCGATGGTGTGACTACTTGTTGCAAAATATGTCTACCAAATGCGGCCTCAGCCGACGCAAATTTATCCAGGCGATAATGCCTAATGAAGGGCGAAGGCGAAGACCAAGTCGCCGCCCGGCAGATGTCTTCAATTGACGCTTGGGTCGCCCACGCCGCCGTTGTGGCAGCATTGCGGGTAGAGTGAGCCGTCACATGAGCAGGAACAGGCAAGGCAAGTGAGCCGTACGCACCCGCGATACAGGCCCTGATCCACCGACCAATGGTGGAAGCTGACACCTTTTGGCCCATTGAGGAAGGCTGAAAAGAAACAAACAGGGCTTCCGATTTACGGAAAGGTGCCGTGCGCTTGATATAACAGCGTAATGCCCTCCTCACATCTAGTGAGTGCCATTGCCATTCCAAATCATGTGACGGACGAGGACAGAAGTCTGGCAAAACAACTTCTTGTGCTCTATGAAAAACTGTTTATTTTGGGAACAAATGACGGGTCCAGCCGAAGGACCACTCTGTCCTCATGAAATTTGCACAGGTCCGATCTGATCGACAAGGCAGCCAATTCTGATATGCGCCTGGCCGAAGTAATTGCAATCAGAAAGGAGACCTTGATTGACAGGTACCTTAAGGAACATGTTCTGAGCGGTTCAAAGGGAGACGAGGTAAGTGCCTGAAGAACCTTAGATAAATCCCAAGAAGGGTACCTATGGATCACAGGGGGTCCACTGTTAGTGACTCCCTTAAGGAATGCTCGAATGGTAGGGTGCCTGGACAGGGACTCCGAAGAGTCCCATGAAAGCACTGAGGAAAGTGCCGCAAGCTGTCTACGGATAGTGTTGGGCGCCAGCTTCTTTTTGACGCCCTCCATTAAATATTCCAGCACCCTGGGAATGGTTACCTGAGACAGACTTACGTGATTCTTGTCACACCAGCGACAAAAGCTCCGCCACGTATGGTCGTAAATACGGTTAGTCGCTGGTCTCCTAGCCGCCTGAATCATATCGATCACCTCCACCGAATATGATTCCTCAGTCAGAGTACGGCGTTCAAATGCCAGACGGTCAATTGAAGCCATTGGGGGTCTGGGTGCTGAAGTTCCCCCTGTACCAACCATACACGGTTGTCTGGAATCCTCCACGGCGCTGAGGCGGAGAGGCTCACTAGGTCCGCAAACCAGGGCCTTCTGGGCCAGTGAGGAGTGATGAAGATCACTTCCGCCTGCTCCTCCAGGATCTTCCTGATAACCGCCGGGAGTAGAGGTAGCAGGGGAAAGGCGTACAAAAGGCCTTGTGGCCACCGGCTGTGCAGGGCATCCGCCCCCTCCGCTCCCCGCGAGGGGAACCGAGAAAAGAATCTGGGCAGCTGAGTGTTCCCCGGCGAGGCGAACAGATCCACTACCGGACGGCCAAACCTGTTCGAGATCTCCTCGAAGATATCCGGATGTAACATCCACTCCGAATGGTCTACTATCGACCTGCTGAGAAAATCTGCCTGCCGATTTGCCACCCCCGAGATGTGCTCGGCCCTGATGGAGAGCAGGTGTTTCTCCGCCCAGGAGCTCAAAGCCCGAGCCTCTGTCATGAGGGACTTGGACCGGGTGCCCCCTTGACGGTTTACGTGGGCCTTTGCAGCCACGTTGTCCGTCAAGACCAGTACATGCTTCCCTTTGAGTAATGTGTGGAAATGCCTGAGAGCTAGATGGATTGCCCTGAGCTCCAACCAATTTATGCTGTGCCTCAGGTCCGCCTGTGACCACTGACCCTGAGCCATCTGGGTTTCGAGGTGAGCCCCCCAACCGAAAAGACTTGCGTCCATGGTCACACTGACGTGACTGGGCTCCTTGAACAGCGCCCCCTTGTGGGTGGCCGATGAAATCCACCAGCCGAGAGAAAGACGTACTTGATGAGGAACGCGCACCAACTGGTTGGATGTAGCGGTCATTATAAGGGAGGGCCTTTGTCCTAGGGAGACCACTGTGCCTCAGATAGACGGCGTAGAGTCCCTCCTTGTGAAATGGGGGCTAGGGGTACAAGTGGGCTTGCTGATTATATACCTGGCTCCCTGCTATGTATCAGCAGCCCTGCCTGAGCTGGCTGACGTGATAGCCGGGGTGGCGGTTGGAACCCCCA
>NW_015387040.1:39734-59427 GCF_001527695.2 Protobothrops mucrosquamatus
TTTTAATTGGAAACACAGCTTGTAATATTTGGTTTTAATTCGGCTTTTATCGGGGTTTATTTTCTGTATTTTTGTATTTTGTAATTTTTTGTATTTTGTGTTTATTATTTGTTTTTAATATGCTGTGAACCGCCCTGAGTCCTATGGGAGAAGGGCGGTATACAAATTAAAATAATAATAATAATAATAATAATAAAAAAATGTATTGGTGTGTTGTCTCTGGTACGGGAGCAAGAACCACTGAAGGTCCCGTGCATGTAGCCGGGCCCACGGTACTATTTGTATGCATGAAATTAGCTTCCCCAGGAGTTGGGAAAGTGCGGCCAATGATACAGTCCTGTTTCTGCGCACCCTGAGTGCCAGTTCCCTGATGTTTCTGCGCCACTCCTCCGATAAATACACGTGACAAGTGTCCGTGTCTATCACCGCGCCCAGATGTAATAGACGGGTGGAGGGAGCCAAGTGGCTCTTTTCGAAATTTATCAAAAACCCGTGGTTCTGTAGGGTCCTTATTGTGAGGGCCAAATCTGACTGGGAGGTTGGACAGGACAGGGACTGGATCAGAATGTCGTCCAGATAACACTGGACCCTTACTGGGACCAAACTTAAGTGAGCTGCCAGTACTGCCAGGATCTTTGTAAAGACCCTGGGAGCCGAGGAAAGGCCGAATGGCAGAGCCCTGTACTGGAAGTGGCGGTTGAGGTAACAGAACCGAAGATATCTGCGATGTGCCGGGAGAATGGGTATGTGTAGGTATGCTTCCTTTAGATCTATTGAAGTCAATAGATCCCCTCGCCTGATACTGGTTAAGATGGAGTGTAACGTTTGCATTTTGAACCTCCGGTATTGAAGGTGGAGGTTCAGCCCTTTGAGATCGAGGATTGCCCTCCATCCCCCTGAAGATTTTGGTACAACAAATAGAATGGAGTAATACCCCAGTCCCGCCTGATTCAGGGGAACCTCCTCTATGGCCCTGATGGAGAGTAAGTGTTGGATGGCTTCTTCCATGAGTCCTCTTTTTATTGCGTTTCTCATGGCTGGGCAAGCCACGAAATGATCTATTGGTATGGATTTGAACTCCAAGGACAGACCCTCTCTTATGGTGCGCAGAACCCAGGAGTCTGTGGTTGTACGTTCCCATTGGCGGATAAAGAGAGTAAGTCTTCCGCCAATGGGGGGGAGTCCCCTCCGAGTCACTTGGCGCGACAGAAGGGGTGACCCCCTCTGCCACGAAAGGAATGCCTATTCTGGGGCTGGTACCGGGTTCTGTCCCTATAGCTTGTCCTGTCAAAGGAACGCTCAGTTCTAGGGGCTGGGGGTCGGTAAGGTTGACCAGGCTCTGTTGAGGCCCCAGTCCGAAAGGACTGCCGGCGGCTATAAGGGAGGAAACGTCTGTTAGTTCTCCTAGCCAGATGAGAAATAACTTTTTGTTTTTGTTTGTTTTCAATAAGATATGGCGTTAGAGCCTCCCCAAATAATCTGCCACCCGCGAAGGGAGCAGTGGCCGCACGCCATTTGTGCTCGCTCTCGGCCCTCCAGTTTTTGAGCCATAGAAGCCTCCTAGCAACCACGCCGGAAGCCATTGCTCGTGCTGAGTGTCTGGCCAAGTGTAGGGAGACATCCACCATATACTTGGATGTGGCTATCAGCTTAGTTAAGTCTTGATGGATCCTGACCTCTTCCAAGGGAATTCTATCCTGCAACTGTCTAAGCCAGGTAATGGAGATCCTGGCAAAGAAGGAAGTGGCTGTTGCTGCCTTCACTGCCCATGCAGATGCCAAGTGAACTTTGCGTAAGGCCATTTCAGATTTTTTATCTTCCGCCTTAAGGGCGTCAGAAACATCTGCTGGGAGACTGGCAGCTGAAAAAAGTGGGGCCAGTGACTCATCTACTTTTGGTACCTCCAACAAGTCCAACAGATTTTTTGCCATGTCCACTAATTTGCGCTCAGAGGCTGCCTGGGTAGGCTGAGCTGCAGGTGAGTCCCATTGCCCCTGAATGTTCCGTAGGAACAAAGGGGGGCATGGAATTTGGAGGTGTTTGTCCACAGGTACCGCGAACAGTGGATTAGTGTCCTGATCAGAGGAAGGCTGTTGGGTTGCATCTGAATGGGAGGAAAGCTTACCCGCTGCATAGGCTCTGCGCAGCAAGGAAGGAAAGAGGGAAGCATTGAAGAGCTTGGCTATGGGCTGAGAATCATGGGTAGGCTCCTCACAATCAGACAAACCGTCCTTACCTACTTCATAATCCGAAAAATTGGAAGAGTCGGATTCAGGAGAAATCATACCTGAACGATCCAGTGCAGGACGTGTAGAGGTGGCGGATACAGAAGGAGGCACCGTAGTGGGAGACGCCTGATGGTGACCCGATGATGCCATGGCCTGGAACACAGCCTGCGAGATCAACGCTTGGAGCTGGTCAGAGGACTGCTCTAGCAGAGGCCGTAACCCCGCAGCGGTCGGCGTGATGTCGGCCGTGGGTGCTGATGATGGGCCAGGCAGATCAAGGTCCTCCCCAAACAGAGGTGGTCCTCCCTGACCAAAGGTCTGAGCCAAGACCTGCTGATGCACATTCTCAGGTGACCAAGCTCTCGATGTGGGCGTTGGATGCGCCCCCATGTCCGGTGGTGTGGAAGTTGACATTGTTTTACCTCTTTCATCGGACAGGCGTTGGGCCCGGGAGAATTGCTTCTCCAAGGCTCGGTGTGTTCAGTCGGCCTGCCTATCGCTTGCCTTGCCAGCCTTCCTGCCGTACTTTGACTTGGCCTTGCCTCTAGGCGCTTCGGATGCCGGCTCAACTTGGACAGAGGTGTTGTCTGTGTCCAAGGTCTGTGGCTCAGTGGTTTCTGCCATATCAATCGAGATGCACCCCAGAGGTAACTCTGGAACTGACTCGCTCTGCAAGGGACGTCAGGAGGCCCCCCTGAAGAGGGACTGACTTCACGTGGATTAGCGTGAACCGGCCCACTGGCTAACCTGAGCTCACGCTAGGCGCTGAAGCGCACGTCACCCAGCTGTGTGGTGGACCAGAGTCCAAGTTGGTGACAAATCACACGTGTCCCACAATAGTGGCAATGGTCAGGATCTTGAGGCAACCACTAGATGCAGAGTGGCAGATATAGGCAATGTGGCGAGCAGGGCCTGAAGGACCGATGCTTCAGCAATGATTCCGCACACTTGCTGATATTAGATGTCTTCAATAGGAAAATAGGCTCTGAAACGCTTAAGCTCGAAGATAAAGAGAATATAGGTAATGCAAGAGTATATATAGAAATATATGTAACAATAACAGTTAAACTGTGCAGAACAAAATGTGACTGCAGAAAGTTGTAAAAGAGCTTACAAAATGGCGTCCTAATCTGGGTGATAATGGGCGTTTCCCTACTGAAAGTGCCCCAAAATGGCGGACGCCCTGAGCTCCGGTGGGGAAGGGGGGAGAGAGGGATAATAGAATGAGGCCTGAGGCAGTCAGAAGGTACCCAAAACAAATAAGACAAAACAACTCGAGGCTTTTCAGAACTCAATTTAGCCAGTTGCGCCTAACAGCTGTTAGGCGCGAAAAACGGCTCACCGCTGAGAAGCGAAGCTTCGTCCCTTTGAACGGCAGCTGGGAGACAGGCAATATTCCCCCCGTCACTTGCTCCAGACTATTAACTGAGCTGTGCTACGGCCGGAGAAACCTCGACGAAAATTGAAGCTCCGCGGATTCAAAATGGCCATTATAGGAATCAGTAACCGGGCCCGGTTACAGAAGCCACATGGCCTCCAAATGGCAGTCACCAGCTCAAAAACACGCGAGCTTGCCGGGGGGAGAGAGAAACTCAATTCCCCTGTGACTGCAACGAAGGGAAATTCCCCCCCACTCCAGTTAGCAAGGATTTGGGAACTATGCAGCCGGCTGCTGAATTCAGGGGAAAGGAAACCACCCACCCCCCTATCCTGGAGGGGAATGTTATACTAGTCCTGAATGGAAAGGGAAAAAAGGATTCAGGTCTCCCAGAGAAGGGAATAATCACCCCTAATTCCCCCAACTTCCAGAAGAAGAATCCACCAATGGAATAAGAATATCTAGTCTGACCTGCTATTCAAACACACTGAGAGTCAAGTTATCACGTCGTCATGGGCGAAAGACTAAGATGAAACTGGGAAGTCCCAGACAAAGAGGGGGCGTGACAACTTGACAACTTAGTCTGATTGGGCAGGAGGACTGAAATAACCTATTGGTGGATTCTTCAGTCATCCTGCTGGAGAAGGTGAAACAACCAAATGCTATGACAGAAGACTCAGATACTCAACAAATACAAACAGTGGAAAACACGGGGAGGAAACTGATAATAGAGAACAAGGAAAGGACTTTTCTTATAAACCAGAAGGAATTTGAAGATAAAAAAGAAAAACAGATGAAAGAGAAGATAAATACTTCGGGACAACTGCATCGAACTGGAAAAATAAAGAGACGACTTGCTAAATCCGCTAGTTCTCTTAAGAAAACAGCAACTGAACGCCCTTATCAATATCAAACAATAGTTACAACAACAATACAAGGAGACTTTTTTGATGATTTAAAGGCAAAAATACGAAAAATGACCTGGCAGAGGAAAAAAGCTAGAATAAGATTGAAAAAGATTGGGGTTCCGATCTATATATGAGATCTAAAATAGAATATATCTAAATAGATAGAATATGTATTCTGAACATAAGACATTGTAACGATTTGAGATAAAAAAAATTTTTTGGTCATATAAAATTTAGAAATATGTTGAAATAAGAATATTATATTGTCATTAGATGGATAAGATAGATGGTAGAATTTATATATAAGGTGTGTATTTTAAATATTAGAATGTATGAGCAACCGGGAGAAAGGAATCATGTTTAATTAAAAATTTGGAAAAATTAAATATTAAATGTAATCTGAATGTCTACAAATAATTAAGATTTGAATTTAAGATATTGTTATGAGTTGAGACAAAGGTTAAGTAAAACTTAAAAGTATAAGTACTAATAATTAAATTTGTATATGGGTTTGTGGTATAAATATTGGTGGTTTACTTTTAATTTTTTTTCCTCCCTCTGGAAAGGAAGAAAGGAGGAAGTAGAAGGAAGAAAAGAAAAAAAAAAAATTATTAGCTCCAAATGTGATAGGAGACTTAGAAATTGGGATCATTTAAAACCTGGAAATGATAAAGATTAAACGTTAAACTTAAATATCAATGGCAAACTAAAGTTAAAAAAAAACTTACTAGGTTATTGTCTAAAAGGTGGAATGTCAAATTAATTAAGATATGTATAGACTGAAGATTATTGATGAATATTAGAAAGGTATTTTTTGTTTGATTAATAGAATAAGAACTGTATTGGTTTGAACATGACAGTAGATATCCTGGGGGAAAGAGAGGGAATTAGTTTGTTGTAATAATTTGAGATTTGTACTGATGATATTCAAATGTAACGGAATTACTGTGCTCAGCCGCCACGCTACTTTTCAAATATGTAAATGTAATATTGTAAAGCCAATAAAAAACTTGAAACTAAAAAAAACAACAACACCTGAACCTGATAGCCTGTTGACGAAAAGGCTGAAGGAGGATTTGAAAACCGATTCCTGGTTCCTGGAAAACAAAACCATACTGACTTATTGGGACGGGTTGGCTTGGAAGGGGTTGAAACTGTATCTACCAGAAACCCTTAGAGTTCAGGCCCTCCAACGCAGCCATGATAGCAAACAAGCAAGGCACTTTGGATACCTGAAAACTTTACATTTAATTCGACGGCAATTTTGGTGGCCAGGATTAAAAAAGGATGTTGAGAATTATGTGAAAAGCTGTGCAACTTGTGCAACAATGAAAAACGTCCAGGTAAACCCCCTGGAGTATTGCAACAAGTCGCAGATCCTTCCCAACCCTGGGAGGAGATTGCCATGGACTTTATTGTGGAGTTACCGGAAAGTAGAGGAAATACGGTAATATTGACTGTGATTGACCTTTTTTCAAAGCAAGCTCACTTCATTGCCTGCTCCGGTCTTCCCTCCGCAAAGAAACTAGCAAGAATGTTTCTCAAGCATATCTACCGACTCCACGGAGCTCCAAAACAGATTATTTCAGGTAGAGGAGTACAATTTACTGCGAGATATTGGAGGGACTTTCTTAAACTAATTGGTTCTACGCAGGGGCTGTCATCGGCTTTTCATCCGTCTACGAATGGAGCCTCTGAAAAAGCTCACACAATGGTGGAGCAATACATTAGATGTTATGTTGACTACCAGCAAACAACATGGGCTGACCTCCTCCCCTTTGCTGAGGTGGCTTATAATAACACGTTGCATAGCAGTACTGGACTCACTCCTTTTAAAATAGCTACTGGTAGGGAATTCATTCCCATGCCTGAACTCCCTCAGGACCCTCCCGTTTCTCAAACTTTAGATCAATGGGTGACTTCTTGGAAAGCTGTTTGGGACAATGCAAAAGCGGCTCTAATAAAAGCCTCAAAAATCTACAAAGAGCAGGTAGACAAGAGAAGGGCTCCCCAGAGGCCATTCCGTGTGGGTGAAAGGGTTTATCTCTCTACAAAATATCTAAGGCTCAAGTTGCCTAGTAAAAAATTGGGACCTAAATTCCTTGGACCTTTTCCCATAGTGTGGATTATAAACCCAGTCACTGTGGAGTTAAAGCTCCCTCGCCTTTTAGGGAAAATTCACCCTGTGTTCCACTGCAGCCTATTGAAGCCATACAGAGAGTCCTCATTGAGACTTCCTCCAAGACAGGCACCTGGTCCCCTTGTTGTGGAGGGAGAGACTCATTATGAAGTAAAATGAATCCTTGATTCAAGGTTATACAAGGGAAAGTTACAGTATCTAATGCAGTGGAAAGGATATCCACTATCACAGGCCACCTGGGTTAAAAGTACTGATGTAAAAGCTGATAGATTAGTATGTAAATTTTATGATAAACATCTGAATAAGCCTAGAGGTGATTCCTGACTCTAACTCCTTTTCTGCCTACAGGATTTCTCTCTTCTCTAGAGGATCCGACTGTCAACCTTCAAACAACTTTGGCTGCAGCCATCTTCACTTCATTTTCGGTTGCCACAGTAATGGGAGGAGGGAGATGTATTCTCCTAGTTTAGACACAACAATAACTGTTCTCTGGGAACCAACGTCAAGTTACCTAAGTTTTGGCGGGCTGAAGCTCCCATTAGAAAGCCTGCCAAAGTAGTTAATTGGGGATTGTGATTTATGACAACTGCAGGGGTGGAGAGTTCAGCTTTTTACTTTGTAACCTTGGGGAGGGGGGACTTTCAGTCTTGGTTTCACCTTTGTTCATGCCGATACTATGTAGCCATTAAATGTGTTCTTTGAGGAAAGCAATTGCCTCGGAGTTCTTATTACTACTGGTCTCATCTATCGGAACCATGACAGTTACATATGTTAACTGCAGCAAGAATTGTATTTGCTCAACATTGGAAAGATGAAGAATTACCAGGAAGAGATAATTAAGAAAATTTTAGATTGTGCAGTAATGGACAGACTGACACTGAAAATGAAAGAGAAAGGAGATTCAGAATATTTTAGAACATGGGATACATTTTATCAATGGCTAGAAAAACGAGGTAGAGAGAAAGGAGTTTAACATGTATTAGTAAGCTAAATATTGAAACCCAGACAATATGTTGCTGATAAAATATTAAGCATTTGTGACTATAAAAAATAAAATAATGAAAAAAAAAGAGACCGAGTGAGCGGCCTTTGTGAGCGACGTGAGAGACCGAGCGAGCGGCCTTTGCAAACGATGGGGGAGCGAGTGGGAGACCGAGTTAGTGGCCTTTGCAAGAGACAGGGGAGCGAGTGAGTGGGAGACCAACCAAGCAGCCTTAGCAAGAGATGGGGCAACGAGTGAGTGGAAGACCGAGCAGCCTTTGTGACCGCCGTGAGTGGGACACCAAGTGAGCGGCCTTTGCAAGCGACTGGGGAGCGAGTGAGTGGGAGACCGAGCAAGTGACCTTTGTGAGCAATGTGAGAGACCGTGCGAGCGGCCTTTGCAAGCAACGGGGGAGCAAGTGAGTGGGAGACAGAGTGAGCGGCCTTTGTGAGCAATGGGGGAGCGAGTGAGAACGAGCGAGCGGTCTTTGCAAGCGATGGGGGGGCAAGTGAGAGACCGAGAGAGCAGCATTTGTGAGCGACGGGGGAGCGAGTGAGAGACCGAGAGAGCGGCGTTTGTGAGCGATGGGGGAGTGAGTGGGAGACCGAGAGAGCGGCATTTGTGAGCGACGGGGGAGCGAGTGAGAGACCGAGCAAGCGGTCTTTGCGAGCGTGAGAGACCGAGCGAGCGGCCTTTGTGAGCGATGGGGGAGCGAGTGAGTGGGAGACCGAGCGAGCAGCCTTTGTGAGCAACGTGAGTGAGAGACCTTTGTGAGCGACGGGTGATGAGAAAGAGAGAGGAGAGGGAAAGAGGAAGAAGGGCCGACCAGCCACCTGACCATCAAGGCAGTGGTACGTATTAATAAATATGGAGAAATTCATCATAAATTCATCAAAGGGAAAGTCATTCAGCAAAGGAACCACCACTGAAGAAATTAAAACCGGCTCCGAATTGAAAATACAGTGAAGATTATTTTAAGTTTGGATTTTATTTCCTGGGAGAAAATGATCAGCAGCTTCCTGTTTGTGTTATCTGCAATGAAGTATTATCCAAGCATTCCATTACTCAAATGATTTCACTCTAAGTATCCTGATAAGCCTGATTAATGTGATTGTTTTGTTTGTTCTCTCCCCCTCTCTTCTTTGTGTTTTGCAGGTGGATCTGTTGTTTTTCTAGTGAGGCTGTATGTCAGATCACCAAAGAAATGTATTACTTCTCTTTCTATCGTATACATGCTTTTGTAACCATTTTTAGGGGCCTGCCATTCTGTTGGGAGGGGGGATGCTTTGGGGGAATAACATCAACCTTATCTAGGAGACGGTTTGCACTTCGAGCCAGAAGGAAACGAAACCAAGAGAGACCTTGAAGAGCATGCCAAAGGAGTTACCAAAAAAATATACCACCTGTGGATTGGCTGAGATTCAAATGGACCCTGGGACCCTGGGGGAGGAGTAACGAATATGCTTTTGATAGACTGTGCGGGTTTTTTCCTCAGACCTCACTTTGTTTTCCCTGCTATCACTAGTCCCTAATAAAAGTTCCTTTTGAGACAATGCCTCTTTCAAGAGTTCTGCTTTCTTGGGAGACCTAGTTGAGACAGGTCTTTACAATAAGTCCATATTGGATATGGAGATATTTAGTGAAAGAGGTACTATTAATAAAACTGTTTTGCAGAGTCTATGTTACTTTGGACTGCTTTGTTGGAAAGAGTCAGCAGCAAAAGTGCCGGTGGTTTGCAGAGGGTGAGATATCGGCTACAATCTCTGGAGGTGCCTAGAGAAGAGAGGGAATAGCTGGAGATGGAGTCAGTGTTGTGCTCAGCGTTTTGGGTGGCAGAGGCAGCAGGGTGGTGGCAGCCTTTGCAGGAGGGAAGTCTCCCACCAACAATGACCATGTTCAGAAGAGGAGGCGGTGTGACCTAAAGAGGAAGTGTGGCAAACATGGAGGACTAACAACTACTAGGCTAATGGCTAAATCTTATAGACCAGAGGTCCACAACCTTTTGGGCACCAGGGACCGGTTCGGTGGAAAGAGGTTTTGGGTGCTGTCTGCATCTTGCGGATGGGGCTTTGCTTGTTTGTGCGGATCAGTTGCTGGCATGCCGTGGCCCAGTACTGGTCCACGAGCCAGGAGTTGGGGACCCCTGATATAGAGCAGCGGCCCCCAACGTTTAGGGCACCAGGGACCGGTTCCGTGGAGAGAGGTTTTTCTGTTGACTGTAGGGGCCATGGTTTCGTGTGCTGCCTGCTGTCAACGCTGCAAATACTGTATATTCTTGCTTTGACAATATGCAGAACTGTCTGGTATTTTTAGAGTTAATGCAGAGCAGAAGAGGAAGGAGGGAAAAGCCCGGAAAAGAGAGAGGAAGGGAACCTTTGACCTTCACACTAATTGGATAACGTGATATATGACAGCTAATTTAGGGAGGGAACATGCTGATAATCTAACTGCTCAGAGGAAGAGAATTTAGATCTTAGCAGACCTTCGTTATGCCGTGCCGACATTTTGTAACAATAAATGACTTTTAGGAAAATCAATACCTGGAAGTTCTTTGAAGTGTTTCATTAGCCGGAACCATAACATGATGCTAAGATCTCAAATCCTTTCCAAACGACCTGGGGTCCTGAACTCCGTCCACTGCCTCTAACCTTGAGAGGAGCTGGTAAAGATTCAGGGGAAGAAAATCTATCATGAGAAAAGGGAGTTTGCTTGAAAGCAGAAGCTACTGATAACCCAGAGTGGGAAGTAATAGACAGCATGCTGTGGGAAGATGAATTCTGGCAGGCCGCCCAGCTGGGAGCAAAGACTTCAAAAGCAGATTGGTACGGAGCTAACGAATGGCCTGCTACTCAAACTTTGGGTGAGTCACTGGAAAGATTTCAAACCCCAGATGTGAAAAGAAGAAATCAATTCCTGCAGAGAGAACCCTACAGCCCCTCCCTTGTAGATCAGACCCTGGGTTCCCCAACCAGGGACTGCAGTCCTGAAGACAGAGGGAATCCCAGACTGAGGCCTCTGCAGCAATGGGCAGATTGGCACCACCCACAGATAGATGATCAGCAGCAACTGAGCTTGCCACAACTAATAGAGGCCTTGCAACAGCTTGGGGTGGTGCAGAAACCAGGAGATCAGCAGCTGGTGGGAGACTGACCACAGCAGGGAGATTGGCCGCAGCCCCTGAGCGTGCAACCCCTGGGCATAAATCTGCAGCCAGGATGGGGCCAGCAGCAACAGCCTGTAATGGCACCACCTTTCAAAGCAACCTTCGATGGGGACCCAGAGAAGCTGTTTTTTTTTCTCAACCAAGTGCGTTCTCATTTGAATCGCTGGGCCTATCTCTACCCGGAACCAGGTGCCATGGTCGATGTCATTACGTCCAACCTAGAGGGAAAAGCATCTGAATGGCTGAACAATCTATATAGTGAGCAAGCCCCCGAACTGGGAGAGCCCCACC
This sequence comes from Protobothrops mucrosquamatus, assembly GCF_001527695.2. Classification (NCBI taxonomy): domain Eukaryota; kingdom Metazoa; phylum Chordata; class Lepidosauria; order Squamata; family Viperidae; genus Protobothrops; species Protobothrops mucrosquamatus. The sequence goes on from NW_015387040.1 coordinate 50,825, forward strand.
TTTTCCTCCTAGGACTGAGAGAAAGATTTGAGGACCCATCCATAGGCCTCAAAGCAGCAGAACAAATCCACAAAATAAAACAAGCCGGCAGGCCTGCCCTGGAGTACGTGCGAGAGTTCCGCAAGATGGCAGGCCGAATAGAAGGGTGGCCCGAACAATCCCTGATTCAATACTTCATTGAGGGATTAGACAATCACCTCTCTCAGGCCTGCATCTATCGAGAAGTACCTGATTGGCTACAGGAGTGGTACCAGACAGCAGTGAAGCTAGACGTTAAGCTCTCTCGCTATAAGAAGCCTCCCCCACACGAACCCGAGCAGCAACCAGAGCTAACCGGCCAGCAATCACCCCCACAAAAGCCTCTAGGTGACCCAGGCCACCTACACGCCCATCATTTAAGTGTTTTCGGTGTGGACAAGGACATCGAGCGGTCACCTGTCCAGTCCCCTACACCCGACTGCAGAGCAGACCAGAACCAGCAATGAGAAAGAAACCTGCTCAGTGGCTAACGAGAGAAAAATCCAACTGGCTCACGCAGGAACCTGTTGCCCAGATTATATCCCCCACGCAGGGGAACGCCGAGACTCCGGGTGGACCCGCCCCTGCTCTACCCTCCTTTGACAGCGACGATGAAGGAGAGAACGACCCGATGGTGAGTCGACAAATCCCGCCTTTTTCACTGGCCGCCAAACTTATAATCCCTAAGTCTGGGGCACAAATGGACTTAAACATGCAAATTGATTCTGGATGCACCCGCTGCATTATTAGTCTGCCGTTTGCCATGAAAATGGGCATACGGGCAAAACAGCTTTCCAAACCGGTGAGGTTTGAGCAAGCCGATGGCTCCCTGATGGGAGGGACTCTTGTCACACAATTAACCGAGCCCTTACGCCTAGAAATAGGTGCACACTGGGAGTTTATTTGCTTCCTGGTGGCTCCAAAAATGACTGAGGCGGTGATCCTAAGGCTAGCCTGGTTAGACAAATGGAAGCCGTTTATCTGGTGGGAGAAAGGAATTATCACGCCCGTCCGACGACGTCCAGAGGAAAGAAAGATCAGGAACGCAGGTACGAGGTGCAAGCAAGGTTTTTAATCCCTAGCCAATAAAAAGTCAGCACTGGGAGTGGATTGCTCCCAGTGCTCTGTATAACTGTGCCACGCCCCATCACCCCACCCCCAGCAACAAGCCATCATCCGCCCAACAGTCATAAAAGCCCCTGCAGTCCGGTCACACCCTTCCCTCGAGTCAGCCCCGCCCTGCTGGCCTTCTGTCCGATCGCCCGAGCCCTGCTCTTCCACCGGCGTCATGCTGCTTCTGCCTTTGGCTGCTCCTGGGCCTTTGCAGTCCTGGTTGGGCCTCGGTAACCTTCCTCTGGCCACCGGAGGCCTCCCGCGGTTCCCTTCGTCAGGCAGCTGAATGCCCTGCCATTCAGCTGCTCCCACGGCTTCCGCGGCCTCCAAGGGCCTCCTGCGCCTTCTGGCAGCCGGCGGCGGCGTTTCACGCTGCCTAGGGGCAGACGGCCGCTCCCCCCACAGTTCGGCAGCCCCGTCGGCGGCCATCTGTTCCTCCGACCGTCGGCTGCTCCGCCGTCCTCCGCGGCCTCCCAAGGCCCCCTGCGGTTTCCAGCAGACAGCAGCCGGCGACAGCCACCCTCCAACACTCGGCTGCGCTGGTGGGCGGTGGGCCGCGGCCCCAACCACCCGCAAAGCCCCTCCGGCCCAGACACGGTAAGCGGCTGGAACGGCAACGGAGGGGAGGGGGGAGGGCCGTACCTGACGTCCTGCAGGGAGCCGACAGTCAGCTGGAGGCAGGGTGGCGTCCGGGCTCAGGGCAGAGTCGTCCGGGCGGCGTCCGGGCTCAGTTCGGTGGCGTCCGGCGACTGCAGGCTGTGCATCGCAGCAACCCCCCCCGGTGAATGGCAAGCCCCCTCTACCACAGCTACTCCTGGAAGAGAAAAGGACGTGGGTGAACACACGCCACTACATGCTTCAGTACCCGGCTTTCCCGGGCACCGGTGGTGGAAAGCCCGCACCAGCCGGGGGGGCGTGAACGTCCTCCTCCCCAACGCACGACGCCTCGGAGAGGGGATACCCTTTCCACCGGATGAGATACTGCACACGCCCATGGCGGGTCCGGGAATCGAGCACCTCCTGTACTTCGTACTGCGATCCAGTGACCGGCCCCGGTGCATTAGTCATGGGTGGGGCCCCATGGACCAGTTTGAGTAGGCTCCCGTGGAACACGGGATGTATCTTTCCCAGGAGTGGTGGCAACCGTAGCCGTACGGTTACTGGGTTGACAACCTGGGTTATCTGGAATGGACCTATATATTTGGGACCTAGCTTCTTGCAAGGCACCCTCAGTCGGAGGTATTTCGTTGATAGGTATACCCAGTCACCCACCCGAAAGGGCCTGTGAGCAGCCCTCTTTTTGTCAGCCTGTGCCTTTACTGCTGCTTCAGCCTGCCTTAGAGCGTCCTTCACCTTCCCCCACATCCCCGCCACCTGTGTCATCCACGTCTGCGGGGTCTGTGGCGTGGCCGTTCCCTGAGGCCACTCAGGGATCGGGACAAATTCCACCCCATGTACCACCCGAAACGGGGCAAACCCTGTGCTGCTGTGCACTGTATTGTTTTACGCCACTTCAGCAAACGGTAGGAGGTCTACCCAGTCCGTTTGCTGATAGGTGACGTAGCTCCGGAGGTAGCGTTCTACCATGGCGTTTGCGCGTTCTGCCGCCCCGTTGGTGCTGGGGTGATATGCAGAGCTGAGGCCCTGGGACGACCGAAGCAGGTGGAGGAAATCACGCCAAAAGCGTGCTGTAAACTGCACACCCCGATCCGAGATGACACGTCGGGGCACTCCGTGTAGACGGTAGACATGCTGAATAAAAAGCCGAGCCAGCCGTCGTGCCAAGGGCAATCCCTTGCAGGGAATGAAGTGGGCTTGTTTAGAGAAGAGATCGATGACCGTCCAGATCACAGTGTGGCCATGGCTGCTCGGCAAATCGACCACAAAGTCCATGGCGATCTCCTCCCACGGTTGGGTTGGATCAGCTACCTTCTGCAACAAGCCCATCGGCTTTCCCATGCGGGGCTTCGCAGTAGCACAGACGTGACAGTATGTCTCTACATCCGGTTTCAATCTGGGCCACCAGAATTGACGCCGCACCAGGTGCAATGTCTTCAAAAACCCGAAGTGTCCGGCCTGCTTGGTGTCGTGACACTGTTGGAGGACAGTTTTCTGTAGGACTTCGGGAACATATAGTTTGTCACCCCTCCAGGCCACCCCCTCTCTCTGTGTTAATAGGCCTGGATGGTCTCGCAGCCACGCATCGTCTAGCACGGCCACCCGCAATTCCGGCAGCGTGCCACCTGCCACCGTACGTGTGGCCACTCGTGCTACCCCTTGGCTGTAGGGCGGCATGATTGCCTGTACCACCTCTTCCCTCTTGCTGTGGTATTGCAGCATGCGCGACAAGGCGTCCGCGAGAAAATTCTTCCCGCCTGGCACGTTTTTCAGGGTGAACCGGAAATGGGCGAAGTACTGAGCCCACCTGACGTGTTTGGGCGACAGGCGTCGGGGTGTTTGTAACGCCTCGAGGTTCTTATGGTCAGTCCATACCTCGAATGGTAATGTAGCCCCCTCCAATAGATGTCTCCACGTTGCCAGCGCCCACCGAACGGCGAACACCTCCTTTTCCCAGATAGCCCACGCCCTTTCAGTAACAGTGAATTTGCGGGACGTGTAGGCACAGGACTGCAACACCCCGACTGTTCCGTTGGAGGAGCACCGCTCCGACGGCCATGTCACTGGCGTCGGCCTGTACCACAAAGGGGGCTTCGGGCTTCGGGTGGAGCAACACTGGTTCTTTGGCAAACAGGCCCTTTAGGTCAGAGTCCAACCCAAAGGCTGACCCGGCCTTGGCTTGCCGGTCAGATGCTTTGTCCGCAACAGCTCCGTCAAGGGATGAGCAACGGCAGCAAAGAATGGAATAAACTGCCGGTAGAAATTGGCGAACCCCAGGAAGCTTTGAAACTGACGACGCGTCCTGGGGGCCTGCCATTCCAACACTGCCTGTACTTTATGAGGATCCATTTCCACACCATCCCCTGAAATCCGGTACCCCAGATAGTCCAGACGGGCCCGGTGAAACTCACATTTTGACAGTTTCACATATAGGTTGGCGTTGAGGAGCTTTTGTAAAACCTGCCGTACCAGGTGGACGTGCTCCTCCAGGGTGGTGGTGTAGATTAGAATATCGTCGAGATAGACTAGTACCCCACGGTAGAGGTGCTCGTGCAACACCTGATTGATCAGTTACATAAAGACCGCAGGGGCCCCTTGTAGGCCGAACGGCATCACCCGGAACTGAAAACTGCCGAGTGGACAGTTAAATGCCATCTTCCACTCATCTCCACGCCGTATTCGTACCCTGTAGTACGCCTCCCGAAGGTCTAGCTTGGTGAAGACCCGCCCCTTGCCCAACTGGGCCAGTAGATCCTTATCAGCGGGAGGGGGTACAGGTGCTCGACACAAACCGTGTTGAGGCCCCGGAAGTCAACACACAGGCGGAGTGACCCGTCCTTTTTCTCCTTGAACAGGACCGGGACAGCGATCCGGGAACGGGCTGGTTGGATAAATCCCCTTGCCAAGTTTTGATCGATATACCGCCGTAGTTCTTCGATCTCCTTGGGCGCCATGGCATACATCCGGGGCTTCGGTAGTTTAGCCCCCGGTACGCGCTCGATCGCACAATCCGTCAAACGATGGGGTGGTAACTGGTTACACTCCCTCTCGCTAAACACGTCGGCCAGGTCGCTATACATGGCTGGGAAAGGGTCCTCCTCCCCTTGTTGCTGGACTGCGGCCGCACACCCCGGGACCTGCTCCTTGGGGCTCGACCCAGGCGGCTGGGGGCCAACACCAAGGCGTAGCCTACGGTAACCACCCTCCCACCATATGGTCGGACCCCACTTATCCAACCAGGCCAGGCCCAGGATCACTGCCTCTGTCATGGCTTGAGCAACAATAAAGCGAAGGACCTCCCAATGCCCACCCAGTTCCAAGCGGACTGGTTCCGTGACATGAGTAGCTGGGGCCCCCCCTAACAGAGATCCATCCACCTGCTCAAAACGGACAGGGTGGGCCAGCCGTTGCAGTCTGATGCCACTCTCTACCGCTACTGCCCTACTTATTAAGCATCGTGTACACCCGGTGTCTATAAGGGCCCGATATTCCCTCCGCACCCCGGTCTGTGGACTAGTTAAAGCTATAGGCAGGACAAAGGGGCTTACTGGCTCACTCACCATCGGGTCGTTCGCTGCGTTGTCCTCACTGTCAGCAGTGGCTATCTGATACCTCGCCACCGCCGTGGCGTCCTCCACCAGGGCCACCTGCTGAAACGCCGGAGTCAACGACTGCTTTGCCGCTCTCGACTTCTCAGGTCCCTTTTTCAGAGTTGGCGTACCCCGTCCGGCTACCGCGGGACTCCGTGGAGTGTGGGCTGGACATTCGGCTGCCTGATGGCCCGGCTGGTTGCACCGGAAACAGCGAAAGGAGGCTCCACCAGAAGGGCCAGGAGGCCTTGACGGGCCGGCCTGTTGTCCACCCTCTCTTGGCCTCCCCGATGGCCGTTGAGGTCGGCCGGTATCCCCTCCCCCTTTATGAAATTCACTTAGCCCTGTGTCCAGTTCCACCGCCACTCTGAACCAGTCTTAGAGCCGGTTTGGCACGCCTCTGTAGACACAGGCCTGGCGTAGCCCTTGGTCCAGGCCCGCCCGGAAATGGTGGACCAACAACCGTTCTGGCCACAATGAGCACAGCCGACCTGCCAGCCTCCGGAAGTCTCGGACGTAGTCTGCCGCGGCTCGGCCCCGCTGCTTCAGCGACAGGATCTCCGCTTCTGCCCGCTGGAGACGTGACGTGTCCTCAAACCGGGCATGCAGGGCGTCGAGGAACAGTCCCGCGTTGCCCAGCTCCAGAGCATGGTCGCTGTAAAGGTCGGCAGCCCAAGCCGCTGCTTCCCCTTGCAACCCCGCGGTGACCGCCACCACCATCGCCCACTGAGATGGGTACAGGTGGGCATATCGGTCCAAGTGGCTGATCGTATGGCTCATGAACATAGCCAATTGATCAGGGTTGCCATCGAATGCAATGGGGATGGGCGGTGGACCCCAGGCGGTTCCCGGTCCCCATGGGGCCGCAGGTTGGACCATGCCCTGAGCCGCAGCAGCAGGGGTAGACAGGCTTTGAGTTCCAATACCGGCCCCCTGTGGGCCTGGTGTTCTTCTCGGAGGTGCTCCCCAAGCGTCACCCCCTGACCCACCTGGCCACGCTGGTTGGGGCTGCGGGGGTGGCACCCCGGGCACGGGGCCTCCGGCTGCTGGACCGCTCACCCAGAGTCTTGGGCTGCTTAGCCAGAAACGGGTTGATTCAGAACGTCCACCCGTTGCCACGAAGACGGCCCCTGATACCAAGCCTCGCCAAACCGGTCCCGGAGCACGTCCATCGTGTACTGCCCAGGGGCAGTTGAGTAGCTCCACTCCCCCTCGTCGTCTCCCGTGACACACCTCTCCCTCCATTCCATGAGGAAAGGCCTGGCACTTGGGGTGCGTACTTGTCCAGTCTCCACATTAGCCAATGTAGGACTCTGCCACCACTCCCCCGTGCCTCCTGAAGCTGTGGCCTCCTGGGCCTCACCCAAAGGGACCGTGGTCCATGTCACCTTTGGCCTGACCGCCAGCTGCGCCTCTTGGGTCTCTGTGGCAGGTGCAGGGCCCATGGCTCCGGCCGGAGCGTCCTCCTCCATCCCGAGGAGTTTTTTGTTTGCCCTCCGCCATCCCCTTGAAACAAGGGTAAAGGCTAAGGAGCAGTAGAAATAGGAGTGCTGACTTACTATCACGCCCGTCCGACGATGTCCAGAGGAAAGATCAGGAACGCAGGTACGAGGTGCAAGCAAGGTTTTTAATCCCTAGCCAACAAAAAGTCAGCACTGGGCGTGGATTGCTCCCAGTGCTCTATATAACTGTGCCACGCCCCATCACCCCACCCCCAGCAACAAGCCATCATCTGCCCAACAGTCATAAAAGCCCCTGCAGTCCGGTCACACCCTTCCCTCGAGTCAGCCCCGCCCTGCTGGCCTTCTGTCCGATCGCCCGAGCCCTGCTCTTCCACCGGCGTCACGCTGCTTCTGCCTTTGGCTGCTCCTGGGCCTTTGCAATCCTGGTTGGGCCTCGGTAACCTTCCTCTGGCCACCGGAGGCCTCCTGCGGTTCCCTTCGTCAGGCAGCTGAATGCCCTGCCGTTCAGCTGCTCCCACAGCTTCCGCGGCCTCCCAGGGCCTCCTGCGCCTTCCGGCAGCCGGCGGCGGCATTTCACTCTGCCTGGGGGCAGACGGCCGCTCCCCCCACAGTTCGGCGGCCACGTCGGCAGCAGTCTGTTCCTCCGACCATCGGCTGCTCCGCCATCCTCCGCAGCCTCCCAAGGCCCCCTGCGGCTTCCGGCAGCCAGCAGCGGCCACCCCCGATGCTCGGCTGTGCTGGTGGGCGATGGGCCGCGGACCCCCCAACCACCCGCAAAGCCCCTCCGGCCCAGACATGGTAAGCGGCTGGAACGGCAACGGAGGGGAAGGGGGAGGGCCGTACCTGACGTCCTGCAGGGAGCCGATGGTCAGCTAGAGGCAGGGCGGCGTCAGGGCTCAGTTCCGCGGCGTCCGACAACTGCAGGCCATGCATCGCAGCAAACCCCCCCCCCCCGGTGAATGGCAAGCCCCGTGGGGCTTGACAGGAATGAGAACCGTGAGACTACCTATACGGCCTAATCCCCCCATTGATTCAACAGATGTTGCAGGGCATCTTAGGCCACCCAATGAGCAAGCGCACATGGCCGGCTCACCGCCTCCAGGCGAACCAGTCATCCCCAATGAATACCAGGACCTGGCGGAGGCATTTAGTGAAAAAGAATGTGATGCCCTACCCCCTCACAGACCCAATGACTGCTCCATCGAACTGGTGCCAGGAGCCAAACTCCCACGACCGAGAATGTATGCCATGTCCCCCCTCGAAATGGAGGAGATGTAGCGATACGTGAACAAAAACCTAGCGAGGGGGTTCATTGAATGGGCCAAATCCACTGTGGGAGCCCCTGTGTTGTTCAAAGAGAAAAAAGATGGGTCTCTTCGTCTCTGCGTAGACTATAAGGGTCTCAACGCTGTGAGTGTGGAAAATAAATACCCTCTCCCCCTCCTAAAGGACTTATTAACCCATCTGGCTAAGGGGAGTGTCTTCACTAAATTAGACCTGACAGAGGCATACTACCGGGTGAGAATAAAAGAGGGAGACGAGTGGAAAACTGCCTTCAACTGTCCTATGGGGAGCTATCAGTTCAAAGTCATGCCATTTGGACTACAGGGGGCCCCAGCTGTATTTATGCAGTTGATTAATGAGGTCCTACATGATCACTTGTACAAAGGGGTTTTGGTGTATCTTGCTAATATCCTGATATACAGCACGAATATGACTGATCACATAAAGCTGGTGAGAGAAGTGTTAAAGACAAATCAGAAACAATATTAGAACGGTCTTAAATGTTTTAGAGTATTAT
>NW_015387040.1:61547-65623 GCF_001527695.2 Protobothrops mucrosquamatus
AACAAAAGTGGGATCCTGCAGCCCTGTGCCTACACCTCTAAGAAATTTACTGAGAGCGAGCGGAGATGGGCAATCTGGGAGAAAGAGGCCTTCGCGATTAGATGTAGAATAATATATTTTGTGGAGTTAGAGATGTTAATATTTGTTTACTTATATCTGAATATTATCCTGGGATTAGGTTTGGGAAGTCCGGGGGGGGGTGGGGGGTTTTTTATATAGCATTGTGTAGTATTTGTGGGGAAAAAAATTTTTTATGTTGAAAAAATAATAAAATTTTATATTGAAAAAAAAACTGGCGACACTATCTAGAAGGGAGCAAGGTGCCATTTGAGGTATGGACAGATCACAAAAATCTAGAAGCACTGAAAACTCCCCGCAAATTGTCCCCAAAGCAAGTACGGTGGGCACAGTACTTTAACCGCTTCAACTTCACTCTAAAGTACATACCAGGAGGAAAGAACTTCCTAGCTGATGCGCTATCCCGGTTACCCCAATACAAAAGCGAACGGGAGGAGGTTAACGAGGCAATTATTCCCAATCCACAAACTGCCGCTCAACTTACTCCTCGCAGGGTCCCCAATCCTGATGACCCTGGAGTAAAGAAAATAAAAAGAGAGCTCCTCACCGACCAATGGTTCAAAGATAATCAAACCTCCCTAACGTGCCGGGATGGCTTGGCTTACAAAGGGGGGAAACTATATTTGCCAGAAGCCCTCCGTCTTAATGCTCTCAAACACAGCCATGATGTAAAACAGGCCGGACACTTTGGATATTTGAAAACCCTACACCTCACCCGCCGGCAATTTTGGTGGCTGGGGCTGAAAAGGGATGTGGAAAACTATGTAAAAAGTTGTACTGTATGTGCCACAATGAAAAGAATCCCAGGGGAAACTCCTGGGTTACTGCAACCCGTGGCAGACCCTTCTCAACCATGGGAAGAAATAGCTATGGACTTTATAGTAGACCTACCTGAAAGTAGTGGAAACACTGTCATCTGGACTGTAATAGACCTGTTCTCGAAGCAGGCTCACTTCATCGCCTGCAAAGGACTCCCATCTGCCCAACGACTGACCAAATTGTTTCTGAAACATATCTACCGGCTGCATGGCGCCCCTAAGCGAATAATTTCAGACAGGGGGGTGCAGTTCACAGTGAAGTTTTGGAGAAGTTTCCTTACATTAATTGGATCATCTCAAGGTTTATCATCTGCTTTTCATCCGGCCACCAATGGGGCCGCAGAATCCGCTAAGAAAATGGTGGAGCAATATCTTAGATGCTACATTTCTTACCAACAGACGAACTGGACTGATCTCCTCCCTTTTGCGGAGGTGGCGTACAATAATTCTGTGCACACCAGCACCGGCTACATGCCTTTCAGAGTGGCCACAGGAAAAGAGTTCAGCCCAATACCTGAATACCCTCAATTGCCCTCCGCTTCCCAGACACTTGACCAGTGGGTGAGGGGGTGGGATGAAGTTTGGAGAAACACAAAAACTGCTTTAAAAAAGACTTTTGAAACCTATAAAAAGTAGGCAGATAAAAAGAGGGCTCCCCAAAGAACATTCCAAGTTGGGGAAAAGGTTTATTTGTCAACTAAATATCTACACCTCAAATTGCCCAGCAACAAATTGGGACCAAAATTCTTGGGGCCTTTCCCCATAGTAAGGATCATCAATCCGGTCACCGTAGAACTAAAACTCCCTAGACTTTTAGGGAGAGTTCACCCAGTCTTCCATTGCAGCTTGTTGAAACCTTATCGGGGCTCCACTTTAAGACCTCCCCCAAAGGAGGCACCTGGGCCCCTCGTAGTTGCGGGACAGACCCACTATGAAGTGAAACGTATTCTTGACTCTAGAATCTTTAAAGGGAAATTGCAGTACCTAGTACAATGGAAGGGATACCCGTTGTCTGAAGCCACCTGGGTGAAATCCAGTGACGTGAAAGCTGACAGATTGGTCAAAAGGTTTCATGTGAAACATCCCAACAAACCGAAAACTAGTCATTAACCTATGCTTTTGTTTACATTACAGGATCTGTCCTTCTTGTAAGGGGGGCCGGATGTCAACGCTGCAAATACTGTATATTCTTGCTTTGACAATATGCAGAACTGTCTGGTATTTTTAGAGTTAATGCAGAGCAGAAGAGGGAGGAGGGAAAAGCCCGGGAAAGAGAGAGGAAGGGAACCTTTGACCTTCATACTAATTGGATAACGTGATATATGACAGCTAATTTAGGGAGGGAACATGCTGATAATTTAACTGCTCAGAGGAAGAGAATTTAGATCTTAGCAGACCTTCGTTATGCCATGCCGACATTTTGTAACAATAAATGACTTTTAGGAAAATCAATGCCTGGAAGTTCTTTGAAGTGTTTCATTAGCCGGAACCATAACACCTGCATTCCGCGGGGGGGGGGCTTTGCTTGTTTGCGCAGACTGGTTTATAGCATGCTGCAGACCGGTGCAGGTCCACGGACCAGGGGTTGGGGACCCCTGATATAGAGTGTCACTACCACCTATTTTGTTTGCTAATGTTCGCTCCTTAGAGCCAAAAATGGATTACATGAAACTAGATTTAATAACAAACCGGGAGGTGAGAAACTGCTGTCATCATTGCAACAGAAACATGGTTAAAGCACTCCAGCAATGCAAAAAAAGTTGCGATACGTCGCAACATGTCACGTGACATGGCGAGTTTGACACCCATGTTTTAGAGGATGTTCATATTCCTTAGTACCAATCAAGTTGTTTTCATTTACTCCAGTCCTTCAGAATTTGCAACTCAGAAGGGGCGTTGTCTTACCTGAACGCCTTTTCTCAGTACGGAGATGGAGAATTCACATGTGGGTTTTCATTGGATGCCTGCTCTTGAGACCAAGTAGTCAAACTTGACACGCCCCCTCTTGCTGATCCAGTCTTTAACGAGGGCGAAGTGACTGAAGATGGACGAGGTGTTGGCTCTCAGACCCCTACAATGGCCTTTCTGACCTCAAGGGGTGGGTGTGAATTCTCCATCTCCGTACTGAGAAAAGGCGTTCAGGTAAGACAACGCCCCTTCTCCAGTACGGGAGATGGAGAATTCACATATGGGACATACCCAAGCTCTACAGTCCCAATGGGTGGGAAACATATGAGCCCTAATTAGAGCCACCGGCAACCACCTGCTGAAGAACCCTTCTTCCAAAGGAAGCATCTGCCGCAGCAAAACAGTCAATTTTGTAATGACGCACAAACGGAAAAGGCGACGACCAAGTCGCAGCCCTACAAATCTCGTCAATGGACGCCTGGGTAGACCATGCTGCAGAGGTTGCAGCGCTACGAGTGGAATGTGCAGTAATGTGTCTAGGAGCCGGCAGGGACGAAGACTGATACGCCTCCGCAATACAGGCCCTGATCCACCTGCCAATGGTACCAGAGGAAACCTTCTGGCCCAAAGAGGCCGGACGGTAGGAAACAAATAGGGCCTCAAACCTGCGAAATGGCTCCGTCCGTTTAATGTAACGCCGCAACGCCCTACGGACGTCTAGCATGTGCCACTGCCGCTCCAGATCGTGGGAAGGATCGGGGCAAAAATTGGGCAAGATGACCTCCTGTGCCCTGTGGAAAAGCGAATTAACTTTGGGAACAAATGTGGGGTCTAGGCGAAGAACCACTCTATCGCTGTGAAAAATACAAAGGTCACTCCTGACCGATAAAGCGGCCAACTCAGAGATGCGTCTGGCCGACGTGATAGCTATCAAGAACGCAACCTTAAGGGAGAGATTCCGCAATGGAACGGTCCTTATTGGCTCGAAAGGAGGCTTGGTAAGAGCCCGAAGCACAAGCGGTAACTCCCAAGAAGGATATCTGTGCACCACGGGAGGTCTAGTATTACAGGCACCTTTAATAAAAGCCCGAATCCTGGGATGGTGTGCCAGAGGGACTGAATCTGCACAGGTAAGTAATGTGGACAAGGCAGCCACCTGTCTGCGTATGGTCGCAGGGGCGAGGCCTTTGTCCAGACCATCTAAAAGATAGTCCACTATCTGAGGGATAGAAAGGTTGCGTATATCCAGTTGACGACTCCGGCACCAAAGGC
>NW_015387040.1:66660-68395 GCF_001527695.2 Protobothrops mucrosquamatus
CCACCTGTCTGCGTATGGTCGCAGGGGCGAGGCCTTTGTCCAGACCATCTAAAAGATAGTCCACTATCTGAGGGATAGAAAGGTTGCGTATATCCAGTTGACGACTCCGGCACCAAAGGCAAAAATTCTTCCAAGTAGAATCATAAATGCGATTGGTCGCCGGACGTCGGGAAGCTTGAATCATGGAAATGGCACGAGCAGAAAATAGTTCTTGGGCCATTATGCTTCGCTCAAGTGCCAAACGGTCAGTTGCAACCATTGGGGTTCCGGATGTTGAAGGGACCCCTGGTGCAATGACACCCGGTGAGGGGGAATCTTCCATGGAGGACATCTGGAAAGTGTCATCAGATCGGCAAACCACGGCCTCTGAGGCCAATACGGTGCCACCAAGATCACCTCCGCCTGTTCCCGAAGGATCTTGCGTATGGTCGCCGGTAAGAGGGGTAGCGGAGGGAAGGCGTAAAGAAGGCCCTGCGGCCATGGACTCCTCAGGGCGTCCGTACCCTCCGCTCCTGGAAGGAGATAACGGGAATAGTACCTGGGAAGTTGAGCATTGCTTGCTGATGCAAACAGGTCGAGGACCGGCCGCCCGAAGCGATGAGATATTTCGGAGAACAGGTCCGGGTGTAGTCCCCACTCCGAGGGGTCCACTGTGGCGCGACTCAGCAGGTCTGCTTGTTGGTTGTTGACCCCTGAGATGTGCTCGGCCTTGATGGAGGCTAGGTTGAGTTCCGCCCAGGAAATCAGGAGTCGTGCCTCGGACATCAATGACCTGGACCTGGTGCCCCCCTGACGGTTGACATGTGCTTTGGCCGCCACGTTGTCCGTGAGGACCAGGACGTGACGACCTTTGATTGTATGTCTGAATTGGCGTAGAGCCAGGTGTATGGCCCTTAGCTCCAGCCAATTTATGTTGTGTCTCAAGTCTGCACGTGACCAGCGGCCTTGCGCAAACTGAGACCGTAGATGGGCCCCCCATCCGAACAGACTGGCGTCCGTAGTGATGGTGATGCGGTCCGGTTCCTTGAAGTGAGACCCCTTGTTTATAGCCCGCGAGAACCACCAGCGGAGCGCTTTGCGGACGTGAACCGGAACTCTGACCTGAATACTGGATGCACTGGTGTTCGTGCGTTGAAATGGGAGTAGGAACCACTGTAGGTCCCGCAAATGCAGTCTGGCCCAGGGAACAATGGCTATGCAGGAGACCATCTTCCCTAAAAGTTGAGATAGTAGGAGTAACGGAACAGAATGTTCCTTGTACACCCGGCGAGCCAGGTCCCTGATGCTGACCACTCGCTCCTGGGAGAGATAGACCATGCAACTGTAGGTGTCTATCACGGCCCCCAGGTGCAAAAGTCTGGACGCGGGAACTGTCTGGCTCTTTTGAAAATTGACCGAGAAGCCATGTAGTTGAAGTACCTGGATGGTGTGATTCACATCCCTCTGAGCCGCCAGCAAGGAGGACGCCTGAATCAGGATGTCGTCCAGGTAGCATTGGACGCGAATGGGAACCTTCCTCAACTGTGCTGCCACGACGGCCAGGATTTTTGTGAATACCCTGGGAGCCGACGAAAGACCGAAGGGGAGAGCCCTGTATTGAAAGTGTTTGCCCTTGTAACAAAACCTCAGGAACCGGCGGTGAGCTGGATGAATGGGGATGTGAAGATAAGCCTCTGTGAGGTCTATTGAAGCTAAAAAATCCCCCTGTCTGATCCCTCCTAGTATGGACTGGAGG
>NW_015387040.1:69129-91221 GCF_001527695.2 Protobothrops mucrosquamatus
GTTCGGTAGCCACTTTCTCAAAAAAAATTGGGTGAGGGTCGGTATCCGACGCCACTGGTGGTTGAGGGAATTGGTCTGACCCTAAGTTTGCGGTTGCTGTAGCCTTACGAAGAATTGACAGGAAATGAGCCGGATTAAAGAGACCCCCTGAAGTGGAAGGTTCAGGAGGGAGTTCCTCATCTTCCGAAAGCAGAAGATCTGGTTGCTCCCCACCTTGAGGGAAGGAGAAACCACTCACCGAAGAGTGTGCGGGAGACATAGGCTCCTGAATCATGGGAAATTCTGCGGGGATCTCGTAAGTGGGCATAGCCGAGGTGGAAGCCCCCTGATCAGGTGATGGAGAGGGGCGCTGGGCTAAGGCTCTATCCACCACCTTGGAGAGCAAAGCCTCAAGGCGCGCATCAGCAAAGATGTCCGCCAAGTCCACCCCCCTGGGACCCGAAGCGGTGGGCGTAACTGTGGGCTCTAAAACTGTCCCAGAGGGAATTGTGGAGTGTTGAACCACAGTGGGGGGAGAACCTATGTTCACCGGGGTTCCCAGAACAGACCAAACTCCCTGGACAGAAGAGGATGGTTCTAAGGGCAGATCAACTTCAGTATCCTCCAGCTGCCTTGACTCAAGCCCGGCTTGCCTCTGCGCTCTGGAGAACTCCTTCTCCAGAGCCTGGTGCCTACGGCTGGCTTGCTTCTCCGCCAGCCTAGAAGGCTTCGTGAGCACATGTTTAGTTTTTGCTTTTGCCTTGCCTGCCGTCCCGTCCAGAGGATGTAGTGCAGCCGTGACTGGAAGATGGAGTGGATTGAGGTAACGAAGAGCCTTCCATCCCAGTGGAGCAGTCTCAGATAAGCTGAGGTGACGCTCTGGCAGGCAAGAAGCTGGCGGAGGCGAAGTTGGAACAAACACAGAGGCTGTTCCCCTGACCACCTGACCCAAAAATAAATTCTCTCTCTGGGTAATGGTCACGGCCCTTGAGTTAGGTACCGAAGGCACGGTTGGAACCACCCCTTGTGTTCCTCCCCGGAGGCCTTAGGTGGCCAGGCAATGTGCACCAGGAAAAAATCCCCAATGAGGGAGCAGATGGCTTGAAGAAAAAATTAGGCTCAGGTAAGAGATAAAATAATTTGAGACTACCCCAAGAGTATTAATATTGTAATTGGTGAAACAGATAATGAGTGCACGTTAGATGATTTGAATGAGGTCAGCTGATGTGTATTCGCCCCTTTGGGCCTAAGAAGCTGCCACGTGGTAATCAAAATGGCGGCCGCCAAATATTAAATAATTATTATTATTGACCTGAGGAGATCAGTAATTGAGCACATTCAAAAGGCAAATTTAAATTCTCTCTTTGGATGAATTTCTGTAAACACGCACTAAAGGTAGAGAGCTGGAAATTTAAGATAGGCCTTGCAGTACCTCGCCCTAAATTTCGGGCCTAAAATGGCGGCCGCAAGTTCGTTTAGCAAAAAACAACAGCACCGCGGCCCCAATTAAGGCTCTGGATGGCCGGATAGATTACAGGAACCGCGTTTGATTGCCTTAGTGAATTTCCCCCCCTGCGATCCTCTCTTCGATCGCCAAATTGTAAAACGAATAAATAGGCTTCGTTGCCTTTTTCGGCAACCAAAATGGCGGCCGCGATCGAAACGGACGGCTGGGGAAGGTCCGGAAAGTTGAAAAAGCTCCAAACGCCGCACGACAGGCTGCTGTAGCAAACGTTGTGCCCGGGGCGAAAGAACAGCCGTTCTTTGAACAGAACAAACACAGAGGCTGTTCTGAGTATTAGGGAGCTTTCCCCCCCCCTAGAGCCCTGGGGAAGATGGAAGGATCGGAAGGAAATTTCCCCCCCCCACTCCCTTATCTCCTTCAAGGGTGGAAATTTATGCTAACACTGATCCCAGTGCTAAGAAATTTAAAGGGGAAAAACCAAATTAAAGCTGGAAGTTTGGAAGGGATTTTTAAGGGAAAGGAGAATTCACTCAAGTTTTCTAACCTGCTATTGACTGAGAGCCACACCAGACACGTCGTCAAGAGCTGAGACCAAGTTAAAGACTGGATCAGCAAGAGGGGGCGTGTCAAGTTTGACTACTTGGTCTCAAGAGCAGGCATCCAATGAAAACCCATATGTGAATTCTCCATCTCCCGTACTGGAGAAAGGCTATGCTTCCATATACACATGGACTATATATGATTGGAGGGCAGCTTCTAGACAAACTTTGCTGATATCAAAGAGTAAATTTGAAGAAGTCCAATGTTTTAGTCTTTACATGTTATGTCAAAATGTGATTTATTACTTGCTTAATGTATTATATCATTTATGTGATTTTTATACTATGGTTAATAGGTTTGTGTGGAATTGTGGTTTATTCAGTGAACTATGGCTAAACAAGCTATGAATTAGTGTGTTGAACACAAGAGTCCCATGATGGCTTAGCTTTCTAGATTAAAATGCGCTTAGTTTGCAGTTCAGTGAGTTGTGCAAACAGCCAGATTCTTCCCAGATTATGAGTAATTTATATTTAGGACAAGAATCACTATGTTTCTTTAGAACAAATTAAGCTGTTAATTGACAATTATGGAAAGCTCCACTCAAAACCTTTTTAGGGACAATTGGTGATTGTCTACTTTCTGCTCAAGGAGGGAAATAAGAGCACAAAGAAAGGGTAGAGACAGATGTTGATAGACCCTATTACCCATAAGAAAGTCTTTGCTTATGCTGCTTAGAGTTAAGGAATTATCCATTAAAGGCAGGCCCTTTTATCTGCCTAGGGCACGGGTGTCAAACTCGCCATGTCACGTAACGTGTCACGACGTATCGCGACTCTTTTTGCATTGCCGGCAATGGGGTGGGCACAGCTTCAATATGTTGAAACTGGCACGCGGGCCGGCAGTTTGAGACCCCTGGCCTAGGGAATTTACTGTTATTACAGCTGAGGCCCTGAATTTTTTGCATCATACCATCAGTGACTTATAAACTATTTACTGGGAGGGTGCTTTTATTGAAGTGGGCGACTTTAATCAAGTTGATTTGAAAGCAACTCTCCCCCATTTCCTTCGACCAGAGGGGAGAATACACTGGATCTTGTTTATTCTAACATGAAGAATGAATTCAAAGCTATTGCCCGCCCTCACCTGGGCTCTTTTGACCATCTTTCTGTGCTGCTTATCCCAGCATGTAAGCCTTTATTACGGAACTTAGAGAGAAACCAACAGTGAAGCAGGTGAGGGTTTGGGCAGAGGGAGCTATAGAAGCATTACAAGATTGCTTTGAGTGCACGGATTGGGGCATGTTTAAAGAAGTGGCAACAGATAACTAACATATAAATGTAGAGGAGCATGCCACCACTGTGTCTGCATATATTCAGAAGTGCATTGTGGATGTCTGTGTTGTAAAAAACATTGTTGTGAGGACTAATGAAAAACCATGGATGACATATGAGGTTTGCAAGATGTTGAAAGCTTGGAATGTGGCTTTTAAATCTGGAGATACGCTGGCACTTAGAACAGACAGAGCCAATTTGAAAAGCACCATAAAAACAGCAAAGCAAGCCCATTGTCAGAAAATGCAGAACTTTTTCCAGGATCCTACAAACACCAGGCGTATGTGGCAAGGCATCCAGGCCATTAGAGACTATAAGGTGGCTCCATCGTGTTGTAAGGGCAACATAGACTTTTTAAACAAGCTGAACACATTTTTGGGAAGATTCAAGGCATCAAATAGCACCCCTGGGAGGGAAGCTGTGCCCTATCCTGACGAGCAAGTGCTTAGCTTTGATGTTACCTCAGTCCAGAGGACATTGTGGAAAGTTAACATTCGGAAAGCAGCAGGCCCAGATAATATCCCTGGGCATGTTCTTAGGGAATGTGCAGACATGTTGGCTTGTGTTCTTGCAGATATTTTCAATCTTTCATTGAAGCAGGCAGTGGTCCCATCGTGTTTTAAGACTGCCATTATTTTGCCAGTGCCAAAAAAAGTCTACGATTACGGGACTTAATGATTACCGTCCTGTTGCACTTACATCCATCATTATGAAATGTTTCAAAAGGCTGATAAAGGACATTATTGTATCCAGCCTCCCTCCAGCATTTGACTCACTCCAGTTTGCTTCTCGTCCAAATCGCTCTACAGAGGATGCTACTCCATCTGAGCTTGGCGCACTTAGAGGAAAGAAATACTCACATGCAAATGCTGTTTGTCGACTTTAGTTTGGCATTTAATATGACCATTCCTCGACAAACTGTGCCTTTTAGGCTTTAACACTCCTTTGTGCAACTGGATTCTTGATTTTCTTATTGATAGGCCCCAGTATGTGCGAGTTGGGACTACTACTTCTAACACCATTTTCCTGAGCACAGGTTCTCCTCAGGGCTGTGTCCTAAGTCCGCTGTTGTTCACCCTGTTGACCCATGACTGTTGTGCAAGGTTTGCCACCAACCATATTGTGAAGTATGTGGATGATGCAACAGTAGTGGTCCTTATTCAGGATGACAACAAGGGTGCTTACCAGAAGGTGGTAGAGGGTTTGGTGAACTGGTGTAATAAAAACTCTCTCATTTTAAACATAGGAAAAACAAAAGAAATCATTGTCAATTTCAGAAAAGGCAGGCACGGCCACACACCTCTGTGTATTAATGATTCAACCATGGAGGTGGTTAGCAGCATAAAGCTTCTGGGTGTGCAGCTAACGAGTAGGTTAGCTTGGTTGCTCAACAGTGAGACACTGGTGAAGCGGGCACATCAGCGCCTGCACTTTCTGCATCGGATGAGAAAACTACATCTTCCTTTCCCTGTCCTTACCACTTTCTAAAGAGGGATGATCAAGAGCATCCTGTCATATTGCATTACTGTCTGGTTTGGAAGCATTACTGCTTCGGACAGGAAGGCAGTGCAGAGAGTGGTGAGGACGGCAGAAAAGATTATTGGTGGTTCACTTCCTTCTATCCATGACATAGCACATAAGTGTTGCTTGAGTAGGATCCGCAGTATTTTCAGGGACGCTACACATCCTCTCCATGACCAGTTTTCCTTGTTGCCTTCTGGGAGGAGGCTTTGTGGTATCTGAAGCAGAACATCTAGATTCAGTCACAGCTTTGTTCCATATAGTATCACCCTTGTGAACTCTCAACCTTCCTCTTTCTGCTAAGTATTCAAAATGGACAGTGATTTATATATATATATATATGTATGTATGTATGTATGTATGTATACGTGTATACGTGTATATGTATATATGTATATACGTATATATATGTGTGTGTATATACATGTATATAGTATGTGTATATGTGTGTTATGTATGGGTATGAGTATATACAGTATATATTTGAGGGACTGCCACAAAGAGGGGGTCAAACTATTCTCCAAAGCACCAGAGGGCAAGACAAGAAACAATGGTTGGAAACTGATCAAAGAGAGAAGCAACCTGGAATTAAGGAGAAACTTCCTAACTGTGAGGACAATTAATCAGTGGAACAGCTTGCCTTCAGAAATCGTTGGCCCTCCATCACTGGGGATTTTTAAGAAGATACTGGACAGTCACTTGTCTGAAATGGTATAGGTTCTCCTGCTTGAGCAGGGGGCTGGACTAGAAGACCTCCAAGGTCCCTTCCAGCTCTATTCTATTATTCTATTATTCTATTATTCTATTCTATTCTATTCTATTCTATTCTATTCTATTCTATTCTACTTTCTTTTGAGAGCGGGCAACAGAATTTCATTTTTAATGTGTGCCAGTGTGCTCACAGTAAAAAATAACAAAGTTTATCTTATATATAATTCATACTTAACCAAGACATTGCTTTTAATTATTCTGAGAAAAATCATCATTGATTTATTTCATTTTTTCCCAGAATGCTTGCCAATGAAAATAAAAGGTAACTTTCTATGCTACAAGGTAAAAAGCTTGCTTAGCATGGCACTGGAAAGACAGAAACTTTCAACTTCCCTTACTAATTGCATAAGGATGCCTAACGGTGTTACAAAACATTAAGGATCTTAAATGCAGTGTCAGATCATGCATTAGGACAAAGCAAGGAGGGACTGCAATAGTTACTCCTTGCTGAACTGGTAGTACCAACAATAGGTAGTTTGAAATGCATTACCAATTACTACAAAGTATAAACAGATGCAAATTCCCAAGTGAAGCTCTGACCTTCAGAGTACCAGAATTTGAAATAGCCTCATCTTCACCAGCCCAAAGCCATACATCTCCTTATTCCAACCTGACAAAACCCACATTTTTGGTCACTTTTGCCTGATTCTTACTTACCTGATTCATTGTTGGAACTCATGTTTTCCTTCTTAGCAAGTGGTTGATTGATGACAAATTAGGAAGAAGGAGAAGGCAGTGGTTTTCAGAGCTGAACCTATGGTAGCCTTCACTTGAAGGATGGGGATTGGTAGTCAGGAAGGTCAAATGCCATTTAGCCAATACTGTAGGGACATCCCTTGAACAGAAAAGGAAATCCGTCTTGGGAGCCCTTGGAGAGAAAAAAAGAAAACATTAATAATCCATTTCTTAGCCTAAAAGAAAAAGACTAACTGGCCAGGATCAACCTACATTGCAAAAAACTTAACAAAGTCTACTTAATTTTAAAATAGCTTATTTAATCTTGCTCATCATCACATTTACAGAGAAACACTGATACGATGTTAATCACATGCTCCTTTCAACATGAACACAACACTTCCAGTCAGCACCTTTCTATCACAGCATATTTGGCTAAGTAGCCACAAGTCTGTTCATCCTTTATAGATGTTGTGTGTGTATCTGTCTGTTTCACATAGGTTTGAGTTCTCTCTCATGGACTCACTCATCAGCTGAGAACAGTGCTTAATAAAATCAGAGAATCTAAAGCAACAAAGAAAAACTTTTAATCAAATGCAGAGCAGATACAGTAACTCAAGACAGTGAGCTATAATACAGTCCAAGTAAAGTTACACATCTAATACAGGTAGTCCTCGACTTACAACCACAACTGAGCCCAAAATTTCTGTTATTAAGTGAGACATTTGTTGAGTCAATTTTGCCCCATTTTATGACCTTTCTTACCATAGTTGTTAAGTGAATCACTGCAGTTGGTAAGTTAGTAACCTGGTTGTTAAGTGAAACTGGCTTCCCCATTGACTTTGCTTGTCAGAAGGTCGCAAAAGGTGATCACATGGCCTTGGGACACAGATTTGGAGAATAGTCAAGCTATTCTCCAAAGCACCTGAAGGCAGGACAAGAAGCAATGGATGGAAACTAACCAAAGAGAGAAGCAACCTAGAACTAAGGAGAAATTTCCTGACAGTTGGAACAATTAATCAGTGGAACAACCTGCCTCCAGAAGCTGTGAATGCTCCAACACTGGAAGTTTTTAAGAAGAGACTGGACAGCCATTTGTCTGAAATGGTATAGGGTTTCCTGCCTGAGCAGGGGGTTGGACTACATGACTTCCAAGGTCCCTTCCAACTTTATTATTATTGCCAGATGCGAGACGCTATTTTTTTAAGTTGGGCTCCAGGAGAGGTTAGGGCTGTTGTTATTATACCAGCCTCCCTGCTACATAGCAACTGTAGTAATCAGTGCTCAGTCATTGCAGGGTGCAAATATGGCTGACTGCTACGCAGTGTTTATTGCCTTATATACAGTTTTACAAGCAGCAAAAGTTTTACATGGCATCAGCATAGTAACAGCATTTCTATTGGTGAAACCCTTTACCAATGCTTAAGGATAGAAAGCCAGAGGCCAGAAAGAGGGAGAAGTGGGCAATAACATATTGTTGATGCGAGCTGTTATCAGACAAGCAAGGTCACACAGAGCTACGCACTTTCACATCGCTATGGTGATGTGAAGGGGGGAGATAGATGCAGAGAGGAGGGGCACACGTTGGAGGGACAGTTTTCTGATCACCACCTTTATCTGTCTCTCACCTCCACAAGCAACCTCCCTGCTTCAGCTCCTTGATTCCATAGCTGGGTTGGCGGTGGATTTCCCTGGACTTATGGTGCTGCGGGATTTCAACTTGCTGTCCCTAGGTAGCTCAGGGGTTTATGGCCACCATGGCAGCCATGGGCCTGGACCAAGTCATCCAGGGCCCAACTCATAATAGTGGTAATACACCCCATCTGGTTTTTCTGTCAGAACAATAGCAGAGTGTTCTGGAATTGGGGGAGATTTTGATTTCTCCCCTGCCATGGACAGACCACTAACTGGTGAGCCTCAATTTCTCAGGGGCCACTCCCCTCCACAGGGAGGCTGGGCCTATTGGATCAGCCCACCCCAGGTGACTAATGGACCCAATTGAGTTCCAGAGGGAACTTGGAGTTATTCCAGAAAGCCTGCTACTTGATCCAGTTGAAGCCTTGGTGGCTGGCTGCATGGAATAACAAAGTGGCAGCGGCTTTAGATCAGATTGCGCCTGAGTGGGCTCTCTGTGCCCAGGGTTCTCAATGTATCCTGTGGTACACAATGGAATTAAGGAAACTTAAGTGGACTAAGACAGAGGTCCCCAACCTTTTGGGCACCAGGGACCAGTTACGTAGAGAGAGGTTTTTCCACGGACCAGAGGGGGCATGGTTTTGTGTGCTGCCTGCATCTTGTGGATGGGGCTTTCCTTGTTTGTGCGGACCGGTTGCTGGCATGCTGCGGCCTGGTACTGGTCCATGGACTGGGGGTTGGGGACCCCTGGGCTAAGAGATGCCTAGAGAATCGCTGGCGAAAGACAGGGAGCAAAGACAACACAAGCTAGAGCCACTATTAAGGCCTACCTCATGGTGATAAGGGTGGTGAAACTTAATTATTTCTCCACCTTTATTGCATCTGCTGAGTCGCCCAGCAGCCCTGTTTCAGGTGACTCAGTCCTTTCCTTGGAGGGAGTAAGGCAGAAGTCTACTTAAAGGGTCACTGTGAAGAATATGCCAAGCATCTGGAAGATAAAATCGGTCACATTTGCTCTATGCTGGACTCCAGCCTTGGAACAGAATCTATGGAGGTGATGGGGACTATGTCTTGCAAGCCAATCTGGGAAGTTTGAGCCTGTCAAACCTGAGGAAGTGAACAGGGCTCTCTCAGCTACTCATGTGTTAGATCCATTCCCCTCCTGGCTAATGAAAGCCTCAGAGAAGGGGACATGTGAGTGGGTCTAGGCCACGGGTCGGCAACCCGCGGCTCTGGAGCCGTGTGCGGCTCTTTCAGCCTTCTTCTGTGGCTCCAGTCCTCCTCCACCATTTGCAGAGAGAGGGAGACAGAGGCACTTGCGCTTCGCTTCCCCCCCCTCTCTCGCGCGCGCACAGGGCTCCTGATTGGCCCTGCGCCTGGACGCCCCAGCCCCTGGGAGAAGTGCGGCCAGAAAGTCCCTTTCCCAGGCTGGCCCCGTCCGAGGCGCATGTGGCTGGGGAGCCGCGCGGGGCAGCCCCGGGATCCCCCCTGGGAGCGTCCCGTCGGAGCCTCCGCTGAGCGGGCCAGCCCTCCCGCAAGCTGCGGCCCTGAGGGAGTGCAGCCTTTGCGATCCCCAGCTGGCGCTACTGTTGGCCCCGCTGGCAGGGAAGGTACGCTGGAGTGCTGGCTGCCAGGAAGGCGATCGGCCCGCTCCTCTCCCATCGCCCAGAAGAGGTAAACTGTCAAGCCCCGCGGGCTCGACATGAACGGGAGGGGGGAGGGAGGCAACAATACCCGGGGAAACCAGGAAGCCAGCGACACCGCCTAACAGCTCACGGTAACGCTGAACACCAAACGTTTGGGAGACCCCTCAGGCGGCCGCCAGACAGCTGTTCAGCACAGGAAAATCTGGCAGAGGCTGGAAGCGGGGATGACACCTGGGGAGACGCCGGGGACTGTCCTATCTGCCCTACGAAGCCGCCGAACAGCTGAGCGGCTGCGCCACCAACAAACAGCTGTTCGGCGCAGGAAATATACCCGGCAGCAAGGACCAAATAGCAGACCAGAAAGGAGAGCCAGGGGCCTGCGTTGCTGCTTTTCAAGATACTCGCTGGATGTTGGCTAGCTGGCTGGGGGGTGGAGCTGAGGGGACGGACTGAAGGTAAGAAAGAGAGAGGGAGAGGGAGAGGAAAGAGAGAGGGAGAGAGAGGGAGATGAAAGAGAGAGAGAGAGGGAGAGGGAGAGGAAAGAGAGAGAGGAAAGAGAGGGAGAGAAGGAGAGAGAGAAAGGAAAGAGAGAGAGGAGAGAAAGAGAGAGAGAGAGGAAAGAGAGAGAGAAAGAGAGAGGGAGAGAGAGGAAAGAGAGAGGGAGGGAGAGGAAAGAAAGAGAGAGAGGGAGAGGAAAGAGAAAGAGAGAGGGAGAGGAAAGAGAAAGAGAGAGGAAAGAGAGAGAACTCATGCACAGCAGTCTCTATTTCTTTTTAATTAAACTCTTCAATCAAGCTCCCCCCCTTGTGTGCGCGCGCGTGCATGCGCACGCAAGTTTTGCGGCTCCCAGTGTTTTCTTTTATCTGGGAAACGGGTCCAAGTGGCTCTTTGAGAGTTTAAGGTTGCAGTCCCCTGCACTAACTTGATATTGTATCTAACCAAATGGCTGTTAGGTCATCAAAAGTTATGCCATAATATATCTTAGTTTTTAAAGTACCAAAAAATTCTTGCTTTTGCTCTGCAGAATACAGCTCCTCTCCCAGAATTTATCAACATGCTATTTATTAAGTCTTACTTTGTTAAGCCTTTACATTCCAAGACATGCTGTATGAAAGAACAATTCCCAGATTGCAGAATTGATTTGAGGTAAAAAGAAGTAAAAAAATGCAAGTAAAAAGGGAGGGCTGTGATTTTTTCCGCAAAGTAATTTTCCTCTCTTACATTCACACTATTTCTCTACATAATACAAACATACATTGTGATGTCTGCATCAGCAAGAACATTATTCTTTGCACAATCAACCTTCACGCTACAATGTCCTTGTTACTGACACAAAGGCCGAAAAATGGCATAAGGAAACTTATCCAAAACCCTGTGCCACAAGATATGAAATAGTGATGATGCTGAAAGTCTGTATTCTTGCTTACAGTTGCTTCACCAATCTCACACAAACTTCACAAGAATGTGTTGGGATAGAATTCCCAGAACCAAGATAAAGTTGTTGAAT
Organism: Protobothrops mucrosquamatus; assembly: GCF_001527695.2. Lineage (NCBI taxonomy): Eukaryota > Metazoa > Chordata > Lepidosauria > Squamata > Viperidae > Protobothrops > Protobothrops mucrosquamatus. The sequence goes on from NW_015387040.1 coordinate 80,200, forward strand.
CTGGAAATAAAAACCACTGAACTAGTGGAAGAATGCACAAAACACGGGGAAGAGACCAGAGTAAAACATTCACCTGTCTAGAAGTGTAATGTAGAGATAGAGGTCATGTAGAGTTCGTGTGTAGCACACTGCCTCGGCTCAAATACATGATCTCACCTACATGATCTCACCTAGTTCACATGATCTCACGTAGTTCACACCAACAGGATGTTGCAGAAAACTGCCCCTGGCTGGTAAATTCTTAAGGATTGACAAGGAGTATCCACCAATAAAAGTGCTGTTGCTATGCTGTTGCTATGTTATCTTTTGCTGCTTGGAATAACTGTATAAGAGCAATAAACACTGCGAAAGGCAGTCAGACACCTTTGCACCCTGCAATGACTAGTCTCTGTTCCGTCAGTTGGCACCCCAGATGGGACCCCCCCGTGGGTAGCAACAGCAAACATACGTACCAGCGTCTGGAACAGACCCCTAGGTGCACATTCATCCTCCGGGACCCCTCAGTGGTAAGTATGGGTTGCAATCTATCTCAACACCAGCAGAAACATGTACAGGAACTTTGATTCCTGTTACACAAGTCAGGCGTGACAGCGCCTGAGGCAGACATAAGGAAGCTGGTTGAGGAGGTAGGGAAACATTGCCCTGGTATCCAGAGCGCGGGATGCTCCGTTTACGAGATTGGGTAAGGATAGGGCATACTTTACATCTTGAACCCCGGGCTCCAGTACAGATATTACATCGATGGTATCAATGCCGTCAAGCAGTGGAAAAATTTGGCTCTGATGCTTCGGCAGGGCAACAATTGACTACAAGCCCCCTGCCTGATTATGATCAAGTAAAACTTGTTTCCCCAAAAGCATCTCCAATTGGATCTTCAGCTCCTTCTGAAGAGGCTAATTCTTTTGCCTCCTTACAGCCATCGTACACCCCCATAAGGAAAATATTAGAGGAACAATTAGAAAAGGGGGGGGGGCAAATATAGAAGAAATTGCTGATATGCTTTCTGTTTGTCCAGCACACGCCACGGGACAAGTAAATCAGAATGGAGCTCAAATAGTGGAATATCGCCCTTTGTCATATGCAATTTTAACAGAACTGAGAAAAGGAATTCGAGATATGGGGTTGGGAAGTACCTATGTGCAGGGAATGCGGGAAGCCACTATGAGAAATCATATCTTAGTGCCTGAAGATTAGAAAACTACCTTTCACATGTTGCTTACTCCAGCGCAATATGTAGTTTGGGACAGCGAGTTTAAACATCAATGTGCTGTAAGTGCTCTTAACTCGGGGGGGTGTCTTTATTCCTGATCAATTGTATGGTTCTGGTCCCTTTGCCCCAGTTGATGCCCAGGTTGTTCTACCGGCTGCCACTTTACAGGTTTCTTCTGAATGCGCTTATCGAGCCTTCGGAAAAGTGCCTGTTTCTGGCAAGCCTCATCAAGCCTTCTCTAATATCAGGCAGAAGGCTACTGAGCCGTATCCTGATTTTATTAATAGACTACAGGATGCCTTGCGGAGACAGATAGACAATCCTGAAGCTCAGCAGGAATTGTTGATGAGGCTGGCAAAAGACAACGCCACTTCTGAATGTCAAAGGGCAATTATTGGTCTGGGAAAAAATCCTGAATTGGCAGATATGATTAGAGTGTGTCAATATATAGGAACAGCCTCTTATTAAACCAATTTATTGGCGGCTGCTTTATCACAAGGCAGCAAGCCTCAAGGAAAGTGTTACAACTGTGGCAAACCCGGTCATTTTAAAAGGGAATGTAGAAATCCGGGAGGGGGGGGAGTGTATCTCTGCAGCATCTCGCTCCTCTTTCCATCGCTCCTCTTTCCATCTGGGATCGAAGCCAAAAACAAAATGCCCAAAGTGTCAGAAGGGTTATCATTGGGCAAGTGAATGTCGGTCGGGAAACGGCCGACCGGGCCGGTCTCTGGCCCCAATCCAGAGACAACAGACCAACAATAAAAAATACTCCTGCAGCTACAAAAGGTAGTGCCGGTATTGATTTGATACTGCAGGAGGAAGTGAAATTTAAATTTCCTGGGGAGGTTCAAGTAGTTCCATCTCAATTATCAGTCCCCCTACCACAAAATTATGTAGGGCTTGTCCTTCCGCGGTCAAGCATGGGTAAAAAAGGCATTTTTGTTATCCCTGGGGTGATAGATTCGGACTATACCGGAATTATTTATGTTCAATTGTGGACCAACTTGCCTCAAATTTTGCCCATTTACACTAGCCCTGCTCAGCTCTTGCATTTGCCTTATTTTGTCCTGGCAGGGGGAGAGTTAAAGGAGAGAGGGGAAGGAGGCTTCGGTTCTACTAACCCGGCCACTTCCATTATAGCTGCCATCACTACCCCGATCACATTTCAACGGCCCCGTCAGATCATTGTGCTGCAGGGTAAGCCATTTGAGGGAATTGTGGACACTGGAGCGGATGTTTCAGTGATCTCTGCCAAGCAGTGGCCTGCCACCTGGCCAACCGAGCCCTGTCCAAGTGTGGGGGGTGGGGGGGGTTGTCAAAGTGCACATCAAAGAGCACAATTTCTTTCAGCCCATTNCGGAACACCTAACCCTAATTTGATTCCTCAAGATCATGAAGTAATGGTAATTGACTTAAAGGATTGTTTTTTCTCTATTCCTCTATGCCCCCCTGATCAGGAAAAGTTTGCATTTACTGTGCCTGCAGTGAACCATTCAGAACCTAATAAACGTTATCACTGGACAGTTTTGCCACAGGGAATGCTGAACAGTCCCACACTATGTCAGCTTTATGTCGCTGCAGCATTAGCCCCTTTTCACAAACGTCATCCATTGGCTTTGGTATATCATTATATGGATATTTTAATTGGAGCCCCAAAGATACAACCTAATTGGCTTTCCGAAATACAAAATGATTTAGGTATCTATGGATTGCAGGTTGCCCCGGAAAAAATACAGCTGCACTCTCCCTATCTTTATTTAGGGCAGAAAATGTTGCAATCTTATTCTGCTCCAGCTTTTCCTCGCTTGAGCTTACCCCAAGTTATTTCATTGGTCAATTTGCAGCAATTGCTGGGCACCCTCAATTGGGTCCGCCCATATTTTTCTTTGCCTACACATTTACTTAGTCCATTATTTGATTTATTGACCAAAGGAAAACAACCTGGAGATCTCATTATAGTTCCACCTGCAGCATTTGCCACGGTTGAACAAATTAATGACATCTTGAGTACTCAATTTGTGGACCGAATTCCACATAAAAATTGTCAGTTAACCCTTTTGATATTTCCTACTAGTAAGCTACCTACAGGAGTATTAGCTGTGTTAGAAGCGTGAAAAGTATATTGTATTGAATGGCTTTATTTACCCCATACCCCATCCCAAAATGTTTTGCCATTTATCCAGGCTGTTGCTGAAATAATAACCTTAGGACGCACTCGAGCTTGCCGTAGAAATGGGACTGATTTAATTAATATTGTTCTTCCTGTCCCAAAATCTGATTTTCAATTTTATTTTCAGAATAACTTATCTCTTCAGTGCTCTTTAACCAATTATATAGGCTGTATTTCATATCATTTGCCTAAAGATCCTTGGCTTGCTTGTTTAATGACTTCTTCCTTTCCTGTCCGCCCACTGCTTTCTCCTTCTCCATTGCCGCAAGCTCCTACTGTTTTTTCCGATGGAGGGCGAACGACAGGAGCGATTGCTTACAAGGATCCTCATGATGATACCTGGAAAGTGTCCTACACTGCAGTGCAATCCTCACCGCAACACTCAGAATTATCTGCTGCTATTCTAGCTTTCCACACCTTTTCTCAACAGCCTTTTAATTTAATCTCTGATTCTTATTATGTGTGTCAACTTATTTTTAATCTTCCAGGTGCTTATATCACGCCCAGGATTGACCCCAATCTCATGGCTTTGTTTTTAACTTTGCAGCAGCTGCTACAAGATTGGAAGCATTTATACTTTGTTTCTCATATACGCAGTCACTCCTCCCTTCCTGGCCCTCTTTCTGAAGGCAATAGTCATGTTGATGCTGCTGTTCATGTTTTCCCCACTCTATTTTCAGACCCTTTTTTCAGTCACTCTTTTTTTCATCAAAATGCTAGGGGGCTGGCACAAGCTTGTCATATTCCACTCGACCAAGCCAAGCAGATTGTTTCATCCTGTCCCCAATGTTCTGGGGCATCTCCTTCGGAGGACACGGGAGTTAATCCCCATGGGTTTACGTCCAATCAGCTATGGCAAATGGATGTTACCCATGTTCCCTCTTTGGCTCCTTGGAAGTATATTCATTTATCTATTGATACCTACTCAGGAGCAATTTGGGCCATGCCTCAAAGAGGGGAAACAGCTCAACATGTTATTTCTCATCTTTTTTCAGCCATTACAGCCTTGGGTAACCTCTTCTTTAAAAACTGATAATGGGCCAGCCTATTCTTCAGTGGTCTTTTTGCAATTTTGTACAACCTGGAATATTGTTCTTACTCATGGTCTCCCCTATAATTCCACGGGTCAAGCCATCGTGGAACGTGCTAATCGGTCCTTTAAGGACTGCCTCCACAAACAAATAAAAAAGGAGGGCTCTCGGGTACCCAATTTGTCGTGGGTAACACAACAGGTTCAAAAAGTATTATTTACATTAAACCAATTGAATGTTTCCATTCAAAATTCGACCGCTTATCAGAGACACTTTCAACAGAAAATAAGCTTGCCTCCCCCTCTGGTATATTATCGGACTTTACCAGACAAAGCATGGTTGGGACTGGTCCTTCTGATCACTTGGGGACGAGGCTATGCTGCTGTGCTTGCTCCTACAGGACCTTTGTGGATTCCAGCACATAGCGTTCATCCAGCCAAGGACATCATGGCACCAGTCCCTGGATCCGGTCCCAGAAATGGCAAGGGTGACTCTACAGACGGCACAGCGACCAATCCGATCCCGTCGGGCCAGTCGGCCAGTGACGTGGGGAGATGTGAAGAACTTGACCGCCAAAGCGCAGGCAGTGCTGCAGCAGCAGCAAGTAGAGCAAACCCCCGAGAATTTGTGCGCTGCCATTTTTGCGGTTTTAACTGCAAATTCCTTAGCCATCATTTGTTTGTGTTTGATTGTTAACAGCTGCCCTTTGGCAACAGCAACTGTCATCCCACCCAAACAATTGCTTGAGCAACGAATGAAGCAAAATCTATGGGTGCAGCTGGCTAACATCACACAAAATGATGTCTTTTGCTTATCTGAAGCGTATGACATGGAAAATTTGCTTTCTACATGTTTAGTCCCTGTTTGTACCCCTTCTGCAGTAATTCAAAACTTCACTGGCTTGAGCGGATTTTTATTAAATGAGAACTTTAACTATGGGGCTATATCTAGTTGGGGGGGTCACTGCCTATTATCCAACCCGACGCTATTGCTTTGCACACCCCGGTGGTAGCAAACCCTGTAAATATAACATGTGCAAAAATAGTTAATTGTACTTCTTCAAGTAAAAAACCTCACTGTCGTTGCATTAGCTCACCTGTTTTAAACTGCACAGCTTTTGAAGAGACTTTCTTTAATTTTGCCCATGTTTGGCTACCGCAAGGATGGTTTTTTACATGTGGTCAAGAAACTTTTAATTATATTCCTGCCGGCTGATTCCTGTTTTGCTTTCCAAACAACAATTTCACTCAAACCGTTCTCGGCGTGGGGTCACGCTAGATAGCACTTGTGACTCTGAGACAGCCTTACTTAATAAAGCGGAATATGTAGCGCTGGCTGTGTCTCTAGTGGGTGTGCCAGGACTTGCTGTTTGTGCTCACCTCAACATTAACGCTGTTGCGTGTAATTTAGCAAAAACATTTTATGCTACTTCTTCAGCTATCTCAGCAATCAACCATCAGCTGCAAGATTTGAGAAAGGCTATCTTGCAAAATCGCGCTGCTATTGATTATTTGCGTCTGCGCCAGCATTTGGGTTGTGAAAGTTTTGAAGGAATGTGTTGTTTCAATATTTTGGATAGGTCACGAACCATCCAGCACCAGCTCAATATTTTACACAATTTGGCCTCTGATTTGAAAATTGATACTTTAGGATCTTGGTGGGAAGGGCTTGGTTGCCCACAGGATTATTGGGAAATGTCCTACGTTATTTAGTCATTATTTGTGCTATTTTGATTGGTGTGTGCTGCTTTGTTCAGTGTATTCCTTCCTTTTGCAACATATGTATCACAGCTTTTCGCCCCAAACCCTCTCCCACATTGCCTCAGGGTCAAGTTTATGCCCTATATAAACAACTGCAAGGATGTTCCTCTCCTGATTATGATCCTTTTACTAACCCTTCTTACGACGATGTCTCGTCTAACAAAACAAAAAAGAGTGAGATGTAGAGATAGAGGTCATGTAGAGTTCGTGTGCAGCACACTGCCTCGGCTCAAATACATGATCTCACCTACATGATCTCACCTAGTTCACATGATCTCACCTAGTTCACACCAACAGGATGTTGCAGAAAACTGCCCCTGGCTGGTAAATTCTTAAGGATTGACAAGGAGTATCCACCAATAAAAGTGCTGTTGCTATGCTGTTGCTATGTTATCTTTTGCTGCTTGGAATAACTGTATAAGAGCAATAAACACTGCGAAAGGCAGTCAGACACCTTTGCACCCTGCAATGACTGGTCTCTGATTCCGTCAGAGTAACACTGAACAGTACACACAGCAGGTTACAGGGATAGCTTCTGTGTTTCGAAAAAGGCTCAACGCTCATACTTTTGTCCTACTTTTGTCTGTCTTGTAACACACGCACCCATTTTCCACACGCAGCTATTCTCCAAAGCACCTGAAGGCAGGACAAGAAGCAACGGATGGAAACTAACCAAAGAGAGAAGCAACCTAGAAATAAGGAGAAACTTCCTGACAGTTAGAACAATTAATCAGTGGAACGACCTGCCTCCAGAAGTTGTGAATGCTCCAACACTGGAAGTTTTTAAGAAGAGACTGGACAGCCATTTGTCTGAAATGGTTTAGGGTTTCCTGCCTAAGCAGGGGGCTGGACCAGATGACCTTCAAGATCCCTTCCAACTATATTACTACTACTACTACTACTACTACTACTACTACTACTACTACTACTACTACTACTACTACTACTACTACTACTACTACTACTGGCACTAGGACTGAGAATTCTTCCATTGGTGCAGGCAAAGCCTCACATCCGAGGGTTTCCTACTGTTCTCCGACCTGGGCTTCTACTGATATGTCAGAATACAAAGCCCAACATTCCCAGTCAGCATTCGATTAGGCCCTTCTTCCAATGGTGGAAGTTGTAGTCCAGTTTATCAACGGTACCAGTGGGGGGAAAGGCCCCTTCGGGCTGCCCCATCAAAGAGAAGTGAGTCACCATCTTCAGTGATAGAGCGGAAGGCGGAGTGTCCTTGTTAAGCAACACCCACAACTCCAGCCTGGACCGGGTGCCCGCGAGTGGCCCGTTAGTTACTCCGACGGGCACGCTTCATCTCCTCCATTCCCACCCTCTTCCCACTGGGCTCGGGCAGCCACGGCTTCAGGCAAAACGTCAGCCTCACAGGAGACCCCCGGCCCGGATCACGCCGCCGCCTTCCCCCACCCCCGTCTGCTGCTCTGCAATTCCAGATCCTTTCTTTGGTAAGTGGCCGCGGAGCCTCCAAGCGCTCAAGCCACCGGCGGGGAGGGCCTGGCAGCAGCACCACGCAAGCAAGCACACGCGGTGGGGAAAACCAACCGCAAGCTTTCCGCCGACATACTTCAGCCATCCCGCTCTTTCTTTACCTGGAAGGTCGGAAAAAATGGCGCGTTCCTGTTGCTGCGGCTGATTTCCTTGCAGACGTGCTTGCTGGGAAACTGAAATTACTGGGCCTGGCCTACCGCGGACAGATTTCTTCCTGACCCCCACGCCTCTCCAAAAAGAAAAGTATAACTGGCTGTCCTGCCACAACAACCCTTCATAACCACGACCACCTAACTTTCCTCCTCCATCTTTGCAGCCAGCTTCGCTCGCTCGCCGATAAACACTTTCAGTGACGTCATTTGAAATCACGTGATCCTTGCTTGCTCTATAAATAGCCTCCCTCCCTCACTGCTTACTCTGTGAGGGGTGTAGGGTTGTGATCTTGTCTCCCTATAGTTAAAGGGTCCGCTGAAAAACAGCTTTCCCAATAATGGATTTCCCCATCTTTTTTACCCCCAAAAAGGGATGCCTCCAAGCATACTATTTGGTAGCTCTCAGACAAAAACTTTTCATACCACAGGTATGAAAGTGCAGAGCAACTGCCTTGGGCAGTAGAACTTGACTGTGCTTGTTGGTAGAAATTCGTGTACAGCAAGTTGAAACTAAACAGAGATTTATTGGATACAACGGTTTGCAAAGCGTGGTTGACTCCAAATCAATATTTGAGCACACTTTTTCACAGTAAAAAAACATATTTTATACATTCTATCGCGACGCCTTGGTTCCTCCCCTATGGCCTCATTGGCTGGGCTTTAGAGGTTACAATCTTATCAGGATCGCCTAAACAAAATACATTATCCCTGCCCCTACTAAACATTCTATTTTGCTTCACCTATTCCCTTATATGTACTTTAACACGAACCAGGAAATCCTATAGCTTACATGTGGAAATCCTATAGCTTACGTGTGGAAATCTTATAGCTTACGTGTCACTTAGCTTCACTCATATTCTAAAATTTTATTCCTCACAAATCCACCCTTTTTCTATTTATACTTAATTAAATTTTATAATCTTTTTAAATTCATTTCAATTTCTTTTTTGTGTTCATTCTCTATTATGTTAACTTTTTCTGTAATTTTCTTGAAAGCTAATAGTGTCTGTATCTTTTCCTCCCTCTTGATGCCATCCATTATACTGGTTACAGTCGTACGGACTAAATTTTTAATCATGGGAATTAAACAGGGCAAACACATTAGTCCCAATAATATTACACCTACCATAAATAATGCTTGTTTCCAATTGCGAAAAATTCTCCCCCAAAATCCCCCTTCATCTAAAAGACCAGTCCAAGTCTGGACTGGAACATGTACAAGTTGTCTCATTTCAGTGGTTAATTGCTTCACCACTGTACCTGTTTCATATATTTGCAAGCAACAATTAGTTAAATTAAACTTCCCACATACCCCTCCTTCCTTAGCTAATATATAATCTAATGCTAATCTATTTTGATACACAGCTACTCTAAGCTTATAAGTAGTTTTTGCTAAAATATTTTAAGCAGTATCTATTTTTCTTCCAGCTAATTCTAATACAGCCTGTAATCTTATTATTCTGTTTAACATATAAATGGGCGTTCTATATCCCCAAGATCCATCTTCGGCCCATGTAGCAGGCCCATAGATGCACACAATCTTTTCTGGTGTCCATTCTTTTCCTCTCATTGTTTCAACATTACATGGTATATCTGAGTCAATAGATCTTTTATAGCAATTTAAATGATCATAAATAGGGATCCCCAGTGTCTGTTTAGTTCTTAGGGGTAATAAAAAGAAAGATGGTTTGATCCATCCTAAAACACATTGATAGAAGTAAGTCTTCATCCTGGTTCATCCAAGCCGGGAATAAATAAGCAAACATGGCGACTGCTTTGGGAAGAAGGTTACAGTTTATTGCAGAAGAAAGATGGTCCTTGCAAGAAGGAGCAGAGGAGAAGAAAGAGACTGAGCACATGGGTAGAAGGTTTTTATACCCCCTCTAGCCCTGTTTGGAATAGTTTCCTGTTCCTGTGGCATGAACTTTGAGGCTATTTCTGAGTGTTTTTCTAGGCCTTGATATCTGTGGTTTAATCCTATTATCATATCCTGCTTCCCAGGTGATGGGGCTAATGACTCCTAGAATTTGGGTGGGGCATGCAGATTTTCTCTTTGTCTTCTTGATTGCTCTGGCTTCAACTTTCTGATGGTTTTACATCTGCATTTGTATGGGGCTAGGTCTTGCTTGGGGCAGAGAGATTTGGAGCCAAAGTTGGTTTCTGCTTTTAAAATACTTTTGAGGAAATATATATTTCTGCCCTTTTAATATTTCCTTCTCTAGGGCTCTGACTTCCCACAATATCCCCCCTTTGTGCCTTAAGTGTGAGAATGTCACACTTACTGGCACAACATTAAAATTGTTCTGGTCAGGGATACTTGGTAGGCAAGCTTTTAAACTGTTAAGCCAAAAAAATAAATAAGACACTAATAGAGGTAGCAGAAAAAGATCCCTTCTCCCAAAAGGGGAGCTTGCAACCCATAAAGTTCTAAAAGTCAAGGCAAAATTGTTAGGTGTAAAAGAAATTTATAGTGTCCAATATTCTGTGCCAATCATTTTCAAATGTTGGATGTCACTCTTAGCTTCCAGTCAGGTTTGCACATTCCTCTCAAAATTCTTCACAGCCATGGTTTTCCTTAGTATATGACCACTGGCTGCCCATTTTCAAGGGTTGTTTTCCTGCCTTAGCTCTTAGTTCAGTGCATCCATGTTTGTAATATCCAATTAAAGTTAGCCAGTATGCCAGGCTATTAAATTTTTCTTTAAATTGCACATAGTGAGCTCTAGGAATCCCAATCTGAGTTCACCAGTGCAAGATATTCAGGGCTGAGGTCTGGGGATCTTTCCTGTTGCTTCCTTAGTCAGTGCATAAGAATTGCAAATCACCTGAAGGGGGGGGCTGGTTCCCTCCCCCTTGGAATTTTGCTGGAAGTTGTTCCTACAAAGCTTTGGTGCAATAGAACAAAAATCATCCTGGGGAGCTTTACTGAAGGTAGGTGGAAGAGACTCACGTGTGATTATGAATGGTGTTTGTGTGTGTATGTGCAGCTACTTCTACAAAACAGGCAATGCAAACATTCTGGATAAATTTTCCCTCCCACCAGATAGAAGTCCAAAGTGTTCAGTACTTGCTGTGCCAACTATTCCCAAATGCCATCTCTCCATTAATACATTCAACTGGCTTGTTACAATACAAATGGGGCAAGAAAGAAAAGTTTTACAATGACTTTCCACCCTCCCCCCACAGTCTAATT
>NW_015387040.1:92479-94779 GCF_001527695.2 Protobothrops mucrosquamatus
GCGCCATGCAGCCGGTAGATATGTTTCAGGAACAATTTGGCCAGTCGTTGGGCAGATGGGAGTCCTTTGCAGGCGATGAAATGAGCCTGCTTCGAGAACAGGTCTATTACAGTCCAGATGACAGTGTTTCCACTACTTTCAGGTAGGTCTACTATAAAGTCCATAGCTATTTCTTCCCATGGTTGAGAAGGGTCTGCCATGGGTTGCAGTAGTCCAGGGGTTTTCCCTGGGATTCTTTTCATTGTGGCACATACAGTACTACATTTTACATAGTTTTCCACATCCTTTTTTAGCCCCGGCCACCAGAATTGTCGGCAGGTGAGGTGTAGGGTTTTCAAATGTCCGAAGTGTCCAGCCTGTTTTTCATCATGGCTGTGTTTGAGAGCATTAAGATGGAGGGCTTCTGGCAAATATAGTTTTCCCCCCATGTAAGCCAAACCATCCCTGCACGTTAGGGAGGCCTGATTATCTTTGAACCATTGGTCGGTGAGGAGTTCTCGTTTTATTTTCTTCGCTCCAGGGTCATCAGGATTGGGGACCCTGCGAGGTGCTAGTTGATTGGCAGTTTATGGATTGGGGATAATTGCCTCGTTAACCTCTTCTCATTCGCTCTTGTATTGGGGTAGCCGGGATAGCGCATTAGCTAGGAAGTTCTTTCCTCCGGGTATGTACTTTAGAGTGAAGTCGAAGCGGTTAAAGTACTGTGCCCACCGCACTTGCTTTGGGGACAGCTTGCGGGGAGTTTTCAGCGCTTCTAAATTTTTGTGATCTGTCCATACCTCAAATGGCACCTTGCTCCCCTCCAGATAGTGTCGCCAATTTAATAGTGCCCATCTAATCGCAAAGGCCTCTTTCTCCCAGATTGCCCATCTCCGCTCTCAGTAAATTTCTTAGAGGTGTAGGCGCAGGGTTGCAGGATCCCATTTTTGTTCTTTTGCAGTAACACAGCTCCAACTGCCACATCGCTGGCGTCGGCTTGGATCACAAAGGGTTCCCCTGGGCAGGGGTGCTTTAGGGCCGGTTCAGCAGCAAATAGTCTCTTTAAATTTTCAAAAGCTGTTTGACAGCTCATTGTCCATACTAGTGGTTGGCCCGGTCATGGCTTCCCTCCTCCTTTGCCTGTTTTGAGTAGTTCTGTAAGGGGTTGGGCAATCTCGGCAAAAGAGGGGATGAATTGACGATAAAAGTTGGCAAAACCCAGAAAGCTCTGGAGCTGTTTGCGAGTCTTTGGGGGCTGCCATTCGATTATAACTTTCACCTTGGCTGGATCCATTTCAATACCCTCATTGGAAATTCTGTAACCAAGGTAGTCTAATTGGGTTTGGTGAAATTCACATTTCGACAATTTGGCATAAAGCTTGGCATTCAATAGTTTCTTTAACACTTCTCTTACCAGCTTTATGTGATCAGTCATGTTCATGCTATATATCAGGATATCATCAAGATACACCAAAAACCCCTTGTACAAGTGATCATGTAGTACCTCATTAATCAATTGCATAAACACAGATGGGGCCCTCTGTAGGCCAAATGGCATGACTTTGAACTGATAGCTCCCCATAGGACAGTTGAAGGCAGTTTTCCACTCGTCTCCCTCTTTTATCCTCACCCGGTAATATGCCTCTCTCAGGTCTAATTTAGTGAAGACACTCCCCTTAGCCAGATGGGTTAATAAATCCTTTAGGAGGGGGAGTGGGTATTTGTTCTCCACACTTACAGCATTGAGACCCTTATAGTCCACATAGAGACGAAGAGATCCATCTTTTTTTTCTTTGAACAACACAGGGGCTCCCACGGTAGATTTGGCCCATTCAATGAACCCCCTCGTTAGGTTTTTGTTCACATATCGCTGCATCTCCTCCATTTCGAGGGGGGACATAGCATACATTCTCGGTCGTGGGAGTTTGGCTCCCGGCACCAGTTCGATGGAGCAGTCATTGGGTCTGTGAGGGGGTAGGGCATCACATTCTTTTTCACTAAAAACCTCCGCCAGGTCCCGGTATTCATTGGGGATGACTGGCTCGCGCGGAGGCGGTGAGGTGGCCCTGTGCGCTCGCTCATTGGGTGGCCTAAAGTGCCCTGCAACATCTGTTGACTCAAGAGGGGGGTTAGGCCCTATAGGCAGTCTCACGGTTCTCATTCCTTTCTCCCACCAGATGAATGGTTTCCATTTGTCTAACCAGGCTAACCCTAGGACCACCGCCTCAGTCATTTTTGGAGCCACCAGGAAGCGAATAAACTCCCAATGTGCACCTATTTCTAGGCGTAAGGGCTCAGTTAATTGTGTGACAAGAGTCCCT
>NW_015387040.1:98720-102981 GCF_001527695.2 Protobothrops mucrosquamatus
GGCTGCGGCGGCGGGAACAAGCTGGGCGGCGGCGGCGGCATTCGGCTGGCGGTCCCCCAACCCCCGCAAGTGAATGTCAAGCTCTGTGGTGCTTGACATGCCGCCCCCTCTACTATGGCTCCTGGAAGAGAAAAGGGTTCGGGTAAACACCTGGCACCACGCGCTACCGCCCCTGGCTTTTCTGGGTGTCTATGATGGAATGCCCGTACCAACCGAGGGGCATGGACATCCTGCTCCCCAACCCACGATGCCTCGGTGAGGGGGTATCCCTTCTACCAGAGGAGGTATTGCACCCGTCCTCGGCGGATCCGGGAGTCGAGCACCTCCTGCACTTCGTACTGTGACCCGGTGACTGGCCCTGGCGCGGTTGCTTCCGGCGGGGCCCCGGTGACTAACTACAACAGGCTCCCGTGGAACATGGGATGGATCTTGCCCAGAAGGGGGGGCAGCCTCAAGCGGACGGTCACCGGGTTGATCACTTGGACTATTTGGAACGGTCCTATGTACTTGGGACCCAGTTTTTTGCAGGGCACCCGCAGCTTGAGGTATTTCGTGGATAGGTATACCCAGTCCCCCACCCGGAAGGGTCTGTGCTCCGCCCTCTTCTTATCGGCCTGCGCCTTTACGGCTGTTTCGGCCTTCCGTAAGGTCTCCTTAACCTTCCCCCATAGGTCTGCCACCCGCGCCACCCACGTCTGTGGGGTGTGACCGTTCCCTGAGGCCACTCGGGGATGGGAACGAACTCCACCCCATGCACCACCCGGAATGGAGTGAACCCTGTGCTGCCATGCACGGTGTTATTATATGCCACTTCCGCAAAGGGCAGGAGGTCCACCCAATCGGTCTGCTGGTAAGTCACGTAGCTTCGGAGGTAGCGTTCCACCATGGCATTTGCGCGTTCCGCTGCCCCGTTGGTGCTGGGGTGGTACGCAGAGCTGAGGCCCTGAGACGTTCCAAGGAGCTGGAGGAAGTCCCGCCAAAAGCGTGCGGTGAACTGCACCCCCCGATCTGAAATAACACGCCGGGGCACTCCGTGCAGACGATAAACATGTTGGATGAAAAGCCGCGCGAGCCGTTGTGCTGAGGGGAGACCCTTGCAGGGAATGAAGTGTGCCTGCTTTGAAAACAGGTCGATGACTGTCCAGATCACGGTGTGACCACGGCTGTCCAGCAGGTCAACAACGAAGTCCATGGCGAGTACCTCCCACGGCTGTGTTGGGTCGGCTACCCTTTGTAGTAGGCCCATCGGCTTTCCCACCCGGGGCTTTGAGGTGGCACAGACGTGGCAGCCCTTCACGTATGTCTCCACATCGGGTTTTAACCGGGGCCACCAGAATTGACGCCGCACCAGATGTAACGTCTTGAGGAAGCCAAAGTGTCCGGCCTGCTTGGCGTCGTGACATCGCCGGAGGACGGTGCTTCGCATGGCCTCGGGAACGTACAGCTTGTCCCCCCTCCAGGCCACCCCCTCTCTCAGCGTCAGGAGGCCCGGATGGTCCCGCAGCCAGACGTTCAGCACGGCCGCTTGCAGGTCCGGCAAAACACCCTCTGCCACCGTACATGGGGCCACTCGTGCTACCCTTTGGCTGTAGGGAGGCATAATTGCCTGTACCACCTCACGTTTGCTGTGGTACTGTGGCATGCGTGACAGTGCGTCCGCTAGGAAGTTCTTTCCCCCTGGCACATATTTGAGGGTGAATCGGAACCGAGTGAAATATTGTGCCCATCTGACGTGTTTGGGCGACAGGCGTCGGGGTGTCTGTAACTCCTCGAGGTTCTTATGGTCGGTCCATACCTCAAATGGTAAGGCCGCCCCCTCCAATAGGTGCCTCCACGTCACCAGTGCCCACCGGACAGCAAAGGCCTCCTTTTCCCAAATAGCCCACCCCCTTTCTGTTGTTGTAAACTTGCGGGACGTGTAGGCGCATGGTTGCAGGACCCCGTTCGTTTTGGAGGAGTACTGCGCCGACGGCCACGTCACTGGCGTCTGCTTGCACTACGAAGGGGGCATCGGGCTGAGGGTGGAGCAACACTGGTTCCTTGGCAAATAGGGCCTTAAGATCCTCGAACGCCTTTTGGCACGTCAGAGTCCACGCCAACGGCTGACCCGGTTTTGGCTTACCGGACAAATGCTTTGTCCGTAACAGTTCCGTCAATGGATGAGCGACGGCAGCAAAGGACGGGATGAACTGCCGGTAGAAGTTGGCAAACCCCAGGAAGCTTTGTAACTGGCGACGCGTCCTGGGGGCTTGCCACTCCAACACCGCCTGTACTTTGTGTGGGTCCATCTCCACTCCGTCCCCTGATATGCGGTAACCCAAGTAGTCCAACCTGGACTGGTGAAACTCACATTTCGATATCTTCACGTACAGGTTCGCGTCGAGGAGCTTCCGCAAAACCTGTCGTACGAGACAGACATGTTCTTCCAGGGTGTCGGTGTAGATCAGAATGTCATCAAGGTAAACCAGTACCCCACGGTACAGGTGCTCGTGCAACACCTGATTAATCAGTTGCATAAAGACCACGGGGGCTCCTTGCAGGCCAAACGGCATCACGCGGAACTGGAAACTGCCGAGTGGACAGTTGAATGCCGTCTTCCACTCGTCTCCACGCCGTATCCGAACCCTGTAGTACGCCTCCCGAAGGTCCAGCTTGGTGAATACTCGCCCCTTGCCCAGTTGGGCCAGTAAGTCTTTCATCAGGGGGAGGGGGTACAGATGTTCAACACAGACTGCATTGAGGCCCCGGAAATCGACACACAGACGGAGGGACCCGTCTTTCTTTTCCTTGAACAGGACCGGGGCAGCGATCCGGGAACGGGCTGGCTGGATAAAACCCCGGGCCAGATTCTGGTCGATATACCGCCGTAACTCCTTGATCTCCTTGGGCGCCATGGCGTACATCCGGGGCTTCGGCAGTTTGGCCCCTGGTATGAGCTCGATCCCACAGTCGGTTGTCCGATGGGGCGGTAGCTGGTTGCACTCCTGTTCGCTAAACACGGCTGCCAGGTCGTTGTATACGGCTGGGAAGGAGCCCTCCTTCCCCCCCGACGACTGGGCGGTGGCCGCACAACCCGGTTGTTGGACCGCTGCCACCCGCCCCGGGACCCGCTCCCTGGAGCCCTGTTTCGGTGGTTGGGGCCCAACCCCAAGCTGGAGTTTTCGGAAACCCCCCTCCCACCATATGGTTGGACCCCATTTGTCCAACCCTGCGAGGCCCAGGATCACTGCCTCCGTCATAGCCGGAGCAACAATGAACCGAAGGACCTCCCAATGACCCCCCCAGCTCCAGGTGGACCGGTTCGGTGACGTGAGTGGCCGGGGCCCCCCCTAACAAGGACCCGTCCACCTGCTTGAACCGAACAGGGCGGGACAGCCGTTGCAGCCGGATGCCGCCTTCCTTCGCGACTGTCCTGCTGATTAGGCACCGTGTGCACCTGGTGTCGATAAGAGCCTGGTAGTCCCTCCGCACCCCAGTCCGTGGGCTGGTAAGGGTGATAGGCAGCACGAAGGGGCTCACCGGTTCACTCACCATCGGGTCGTTTGCCGCGTCATCCTCGCTGTCATCGGGGACTCCTTGGAACCGTGCCACCGCCGTGGCATCCTCCTCCACCGGGGCCGCTTGTTGGGACATCGGGGTCGATGATTGCCTTGCTGCTCTCGACCGCTCGGGCCCCCTCTTTGGGGTCGGTGTGGCTCATCCGGCCGCGGGAGGGCCTCGCGGAGTGGGGGCTGGACACTCAGCCGCCCGATGGCCCGGCTGGTTGCACCGGAAGCAGCGGAATTTGATTTGATTTTTGATTTTATTAGATTTCTACCCCGCCCTTCTCCTTGCGGACTCAGGGCGGCTTACAGCCCGTTAAAAACAAGTAAACAAATACAAAAAACATACCACATTTTAAAATCAATTAAAATAAAATATTGCAATAGGCCAATTAATATCCTTTAAAACCAATAGAAAACTAATTAAAAGTAATACTTAGGCCAGTCCTGCCTGCTTAAAAAGCCACGTCTTGAGGGCGCGGCGGAAGGAGGGGAGATCCGGAATCACCCGGATCTCTGTGGGGAGTTCATTCCAAAGGGTGGGGGCTCCCACCGAGAAGGCCCTCCCCCTGGGGGTCGCCAGCCGGCACTGTCTGGCTGACGGCACCCTGAGGAGACCCTCTCTGTGGGAGCGTATTGGCCGGTGGGAGGTAATCTGAGGCAGCAGGCGGTCCCGAAGGTAACCAGGTCCGATGCCATGGAGCGCTTTAAAGATGATA